>NW_015392589.1:0-14979 GCF_001527695.2 Protobothrops mucrosquamatus | reverse complement strand
ATAAAATAAGAGCATGATAAAAATCAGGAGGCTAGGCAGCATGAGACAGAATTGTCACAAGTTTTTCCTGTGCTAAATAGCTGTTTTGTGATAACACAGCCATTTTGTGAAAACAGATATAACACTGCATCAAATTTTCAAATTTGCCATTGTTCATTTCTATTAGAAGCCAAGATATTATAATAATGTTGCTTTTTTTTAAAAAAAAGAGAGAGAAAACTCTCTACATATTTACATGATCTTTTTGTTAAAGTGTTTTAAAATCTATTTTATGAGCATTGCAATTGTTTATTTCATTAGATCCCTCATCTGTAATGTACTCATTCACTATATAAATAACCTTATTAAGGCTGCAGATGTTTTTCCTCTGTCATAGCCAAAGCTCACTCATAGCTAGGCTAGAAGTTGTCTTCTGTCTTCAGTTTACTATCTAAAATTTCCTAAAAATTGGTTATTTAGGGCTCAATCCAGCACAAAGTTCATAGAGATTTCAGAGCTGTGTTGCATTTTCTGTTTGCCCATCTTCCACCTATTCTTTAAAGCTAAATGTAAAAAAAAGAATATTCCATTAATGATATTGAATGTATTTATACCTACTTTTGTGAATCAATTTAACATATTACATATTTTTATTGAAGCCAGAGGGATTTCTTTATTAGAAGGAAGTTTTAACCCCTGTTTCTGAAATTAAATGTGCATCTGAGATGTATAAATGGTGGAATAGGGAAATAGAGCAGGGTAGGGGTATTCGTAAGAATCTGGAAATTACAATTAAGTAGGGTACATATTTGGACACAACTGCTTTCTCATGTATAATTAATGGAAGAAGGGGGAATTATTCATTCTCATGGCCCTCACATCTAGGCTGTACTGTGTCTCCTCGGGCCAACTGATTTCCTTTGCTGCTTATTATTATTATTATTATTACATTAAATTTATATCCCGCCCTTCTCCTTGCAGACTCAGGGCGGCTGACAATCGATTAAAAAATACACAAATAACAATTACAGGATTAAAATTAATTAAAAGGAAATATTTAAGTATAGTCTAATTAAAATATAATTGCTTCCCACAGTCTCTTGCAAAGGTTTGTCCATTAGTGACACCCCAAATAAGACCATTAACCAGGTATTTCACTGTGATTTATTCTTAGATAAGCATCTAATCAGCAGGTCAAATGGAACCCCTCAACAAAAGCTGGCTTTTACTTCTCTGACACTGGGGGTTACCCCAAGCATTTTAATCCTATAGCATTTAATTTCAAGGCATGATCCAATTCCAGGCATTACTAGGAATATTGCAGGTGTTACCACACTTGATGGGAAGGCAGAGGAAAAGGTATTAAGATTTGTAAATACAAGTTAGATAAGCCTGACTGTAGTTGTCCTGATCCTGCCATCCTTCCTTCATTCTGAATCTGAGTACCTAGAAAAGCAGCTTTGTCAAGAAAGCTGAAATATAACTGACCTACTGACTATGCAGACCAAGCCTCAAGTCAGTAGTACAGAATGTTGGTAATTTCTAATGGAGTTAAAAGCCAAGTCATAGTTGAAGCAAATGAAAAGATTTCAAAGTTTTCAATGCTTTTTATTAGTTTATAAGTTTACAATTTATAAAAAGACTTATGATATGGAGCAAAGAAACAAGAATTTGAAATGCAATTTTGTACAGACGATGAACATGTAATTGCTAAAATGTATGAAATTTTGTTGAAATTTAAAAAGAACAGGTTGAGGAATGTATGGTAAAGTGGGCTGAGAATTTTGCTTATAATATATAGATGGATCAATGGGAAAATATCTGGTCAAATGTTATGATCATAAAGATATTTTTTTATAAAATTGTCTATCGTTGGTACATTACACCACAGAAATTATCAACATTGTATAAAGCCATTACAAATGTATGTTGGAAATGTGAACCACTTGAAGGAATATTCTACCATGCTTGGTGGAAAGTTAAAATAAAAAAGCTGAACTCAGGCATCTTGGTTTTCTCAATACTTACTTCCAATGAAATATAGATAACACAATATTGTAGTCCTGATGGTTTTAGAACATCTCAATATTTAAGGCAATGAAATATCCTGATCCTATTTTGGGTCTTCAGTAGCAGTTCTAGCACACTTAATCATCAAAGTTAACATCTCATTTTTTTCAGTTTCAATAAAAAAAATCAAGTCTGGTTTCCAGGTAGAAATTAAGTTAGGTAAAGTATTTTCTTTAATCAAAGTAGTTAATTTCTCCATTTCCACTAACTCCATTAATTTCACCATCCATTCTTCCATTGTGGCTATATATGAATCCTTCCATCTCTGTGTATACAGAAGCCTTACTCCTGTGCTTTTATATAAAAATAAAATTACATGGTTTTTTAAAAATATATGTTTATCCATCAAGACTAAAAGAAAAACTTCTGGCTTCAGTTGTGTGTTCAGTTTAGAAAATCTCTGAGTTAAAGGATAATGCAAACTTCTAATTTAATATTGTAAAGCTATGAGAAAACTAAGGGCATAATTGTACTAACATCACTTTATTATTTGTTCAGATGGTCAGGCCAATTTAAAAACAGATTAATACTACCACATTGCAAATAAATATCTGAATGAAATTATTGGCACCATAAATGAAGACTAAAATACTTAAAATAGTAGGATTTTGCTTCCAAATTTCAGGTGGATTATAGTATTATAAGACTTTGCTTCAATTGCAAAATCCATCCTTCAGTGATTCATTTGTATCAAATATCTGGAGGCCGTATCTAAGGAGGCCAAAAATGTCAATACAACAGTAGCAACTACTGCAATGCTACTGCAATGCTCTCTACATGGGGCTCCCCTTGAGGAGCACCCGGAGGCTCCAGCTAGTTCAAAATGCGGCCGCGCGGGCGGTGTTGGGAGGGACTCGTCGCTCCCGTGTTACGCCGCTTTTGTGCGAGCTGCATTGGCTGCCGGTGGCCTTCCGGGTGCGCTTCAAGGTGCTGACTATCATCTTTAAAGCGCTCCATGGCATCGGACCTGGCTATCTTCGAGACCGCCTCCTGCCACAGATTACCTCCCACCGACCTGTACTCTCCCACAGAGTGGGTCTCCTCAGGGTGCCGTCAGCCAGACAGTGCCGGCTGGCGACCCCAAGGGGGAGGGCCTTCTCTGTGGGAGCTCCCACCCTCTGGAACGAACTGCCCCCAGAGATCAGGGTGATCCCTGATCTCCCTTCCTTCCGCCGCGCCCTCAAGACATGGTTGTTCCAGCTTGCGGGACTGGCCTAAGGGATTTTAAAGGGGTTTTAATTACTTTTAATCAGATTAGTTGAAATATTTCTTTTTAATTAATTTTAATAGGTGTATTGTATGTTTGTATTTTATCTAATTGTTAGCCGCCCTGAGTCCGCAAGGAGAAGGGCGGGATATAAATGTAATTAAATAAATAAATAAATAAATAAATAATCAAAGCCTTACCTCTTACATGTGAATCATGGCAAGGCTTCAATTATGCAACCATGGTCACCATCTTGCAAGTTTTTATCCATTTGATAGTTCAGTCCTTTGTTTAGATAGGTAATAAAGAGATCATATAGTCCAGGCCATGATTTTTCGTGCCTGGTCTGCACCCATGGTTTACACAGCTTGTTCTCTAAGAGAGCTTAACAATGGTTAAGGCTTTAATTGTTACAAAAATAGCTGAAGATGCTAGTCTTTTCTTCTTTTTTTAACATATAAATCTTGAATACCAAAAACCCATTAAATGTATCAAATAATGTTAGGTTCACACATCATATTAAACACATTAAAAAATTCATGGTTACGAAATAAAACTTGGTTTGACTTTGGTTTACTATGTGCACTTAGGGGGTGTATTTAATTCAAGCTGTCATTTGGATGAGTAAGGATCTGAAGGAAGGTTTTACAGCTCGCTCTCGCTCTCTCTGACATTTTCTTTACTGTGACACCCTGATGTACACCATGAGAAACATACACCAATGAAGCCAGAACACCAACTCTCAAAAGCTTAATATTTTCAACTTCTGGTTTTAATTAAGCTCAGCAGATGTTTCTCTCTTAAAGGACAGCTTCGAGTATCTATCTTTGCAAAATGATTCCTTTAAAAAAATCATATCAAGAAAAAAGAGAGAGAGAGGGATCCCTTCATTATTACTCATGTCTTTTATTTTCTGATACTATGCGCCTAGATAGCCTCTTTAACTTCATGGAGGCAAGGCAAACCACAGCCTTTGATCTCCAACCACTCACAGTTCAACTTTCCTTCATCAACATCTGGCCTTTGTATGCACTCGCTCTTCCTGGCCCATTTCCTATGAAATGCCAGTTTGTTTTGATGATGGACACTTAGCTTCAATTCTTGAATTACTGCAATGTTTGCTGGGTTTGTTCAAATAGATTCAATCTGCTACATGGACATAAAACAGGCACACAACTGGGCAGGACCAATTGTATCATAGATAGAAACTCTGAATCTTCAGCTTTTTGTAACATAACATAGGAAAAAAATTGTATGAAATGCAGATCTTAAATATGTAGGAATTTCCCCAGGGGAGAAAAAAAATGGCAGCTATACTCTTACCTGGCCAAAATCATATTTTTCCAAATCTTCATGACATACTGTTTCCTATTAAGTTTTGTTTTAACTAAATAATGAGATGTATCAGACTTTTCAAAACAAACCAATTTAGCTATAATTCCATCCCATGTTTTGACTGCAAAATGAAAAAACTACAAGAGATAGGAACATGTGAAATATCAGCCTGGCTGAAGAAGTGGGCTATTTACTATAAGCAATGTATCAATATACATTCCTTATAGTAAATAGCCCACTTAAGTCATAATATGCTTTACTTGATTTAAATATTTGTATTATTTAGGTATTAGTATTATGGTTTTCAAACCATGATTTATGATTCATCTGCTTTCTCAGACCCAGAGGTGGGGGTATCTAATAACTTTGGTTAAATGTCTATGGCTTATTATAATGAACAAACCCAGTCTAAAATTGTGCTGAAATCTATCACAATTTTCAGAAAGTTGTATGTTATATGTTGAGAATGAATGCAAGATGATGGATAGAATAAGGCACATATTCAACTATACTTTAGTTCGGGGAGTGTTAAATGTGAGTAGGCAACATCTTACTGCAAATTTTAGTTGTGTGAAACTTCAATTTACTATCCAATATAACAGGGGTGTCAAATTGCTGGCCCGCAGGCCACTTGCATCATACATAGGCCACGCCCACCCGGCAATGCAAAAAAAGTTACAATACGTCACAACACATCACCTTACACGGCGAGTTTGAAACCCATGCAATAGAAGGAAATATCAGTGTTAGTGAGAAGTGCTAGTCATCATGCAGATGGAATAAATTAGCATGTTATCTCCATCAAGGATATAAACAGAAAATATTTGGTTTTTTTCATCAATTATATGTTTTTCTTTACTTGAAATTATGGTTATGAGAGACAATGTGCTGTAAAAATCAATATGCTATACAAATAGAAAATTGTTACTCTTGCATATTATAATTTACATATTATATCTTTCTTTTAATAACAGATAGCCCACAAATGCTTCCAGAGAAGGCTTTAACTAGTAATGGCCTTGATTGCTTCATTGGCTCTTGTGGAGATCCATCTGGTATCATTAACTAATTTCAGTGTTGGGATATGTTGACAGTTCCAAGATGCAAAGTGTGTCTACTGGCTGGATCAATTGCCCGCCTATTAGATGTTGAAAGTAATTTCAACTCTCTGTTCTCCCATATTATGCGTTATCCTTAACTGGACAGGGCCATATTTTTTTAAAACAAAAGATTCATGGCATTGCATGTGATAACATATCCATGTTTTATGACTTGCCAGATAAATTAACAGAACTAAGTAAAACTAAGATCAAGGTGTTATACAATTAGTACAGTTCTCCCATGATCTTTCAAAGATTTTGTGGAACAAATTTTTTTTTTGGGGGGGGAGAGCATGCTGCCCATGTTACTGGACATTTCTTGATGCACGTATTCTTAAGAGAGTGGAGCAACACAATATTTTTTAATGCCAAAACCCTGAAAGTAAACTGATTGCCATTATAATAGTAGCTGAAACTGATTTTTGTATATATAAAATAAATGCCATATACAGAGAATTAGTTTAGCTTGCATTATCTAGTGGAGGCAGGATTATAGTCTTAAATCCTATGAATATAATACTGTTTTTGTTTCAGTAATCCAGAATTTTCTCCTTGCTGTAAAATTATTACAAAATGACAAGTTCAATCTCCTCCTATAGATCAGCTATTTTGGTGTATAAGCCATTTATAAAAATGATCTATTTTTTCCAAGCTTATAAAAATAGCGTCACTGGTTTCTTTGTGAATCTGGTTTCTTAATAAACAAATTTCAACTGCAGCTCTGCATTGCATCTTTCAAATTCACATTTGACATTTATGTCAAACTTAACAAACAACAGAAAGAGAAGCAAAGAGCAAGCCAACATCTTCGATGGATTGGTGGAGAAAGGCAATAAGGAAGGAAGTAACGAGAAAATAAAAGAGTGACCATTTAGTAAGTTTGGAGAATATCTGAGATCAAATTTGTATGTAGATTTGTTGGTCATACTTTTGCTTTATAGTTGATATGCTGTAATTAAAAACAGGCTGATACTCAGAGCTGCAAAGTAAGTTTCTTTTATTAAACATAGCAATAGCTCTATAAATGGAAGTTCATAGTGTGCTCTAGCAAATCAAGTCAGTTTCTATGATTTTTTTGAGAACACTGATATGACAGGCAGAAGAATAGTAGGTAAACAACTAAAGATCTGAATACCCATCAAGTAACTTTGTGCCTGAGTTTGGCACAAAATTGACTGGGTGATTTTGGGCCAGCTACTCTCTCTCAGCCCTAGGAAGCAAGCAGTGGAAAACCACTTCTGAAAATTCTTGTCAAGAAAACTACAAAGATTATCTATGCAGTAATAAGGAGTCAAAAAGCTGGACTTATGGTTTGTCGCTGTGGCCACCGCAGCCACTGGAAGGCAAGTTCTGTCTTCCATGTCTGATTTCTCACCACTGGGGGACCCTGGAAAGGGTCGAAAGTCGCCCTGCAGGGGCGACGAGCAAGGAGGTGACCCCTGCTTGATCTTGGGAGGGCGGTAGCCCTTCCGCTTGATCCGGGGCAGCCCTCCAAACCGGCACACGAAAGACCAGCCATAGAAATATGACCCGTCACTAGGCTGCAGACAGCCGAAGTCAAACTTACCACCAGGCATCTATAAAGCAACACAGATGAGACTGGGTGAGATCTGAACCTCTCTTCAATCCTAACTATTTTTTCCACCTGTATAAGCTGCCCAAAGTATTTTCCCCCCTGTGGAGAGACAGAAGGGAAATTCCATCCCACCCTCTAAAAACAGCGGCGACTGACTATCCAGGGGAGTTTAAAATGCTGAAATAATAACCTGATTCTAACTGGATTTTTATCTTTCTAAAATTCGAAGACTAAAAGATTTCTTATTCTTATTGAAGATTTGGGTTCTTACTTACAAAAAAAGAAGTAAAATTGGAAAAAGGATTATAAAAATTTTGGACTTAAAAAAAATCTTAAACGGCATGGGTGACATCTTGTGGCTAAACCTGAGATTACAACTTGTTATTGTCTAAAAGAGACTTGGCTTGAAGCACAGAGTATAGATAAGACTTTTGCAACCTTGGCAGATATCAACTTTGAGAAGCCCAGCTGTGTTCTATACTCAGTGGCAGAATTATTTTCATTCTCTGATTGTAAAGCTTTTAATTTAATACATCACTAAGAGAACATGGATGAAAATCAGGAACAGATTTTCTTTATGTTGAAAGCAATTTATGAAACTATTCTGATAACTACTGATTAAATAAGAAGCTACAGAAAAGAACAAGATGTCAGCCTAGATATACAAACCCAAACTTTGATTACAACTAAAGAATCAACTACATGGAATATAATAGAAGAAGTGGAACAATCAAATACTATGATAGAAGATTCAATTGATCAACAAACACAGTTAACAGAAAACCCGGGAAAGGGACTGACAACACTGAAAATGGAAAAGACTTTCTATATAAACCAGAAGAAACCTGAGGATCAAGAAGAAGAACAGATCAAAGAGAAGATAAACATTTCAGGACAAGTATGTCGAGATGGAAAAATAGAGAGATGATTTGTTAGTTCCTCCAAAAAAATGGCGATTGGATGGCCTCTTTTATCTCAAACAATATATATAATAACAGAGGGAGATCTATTTGATGATTTAAAAGCATAGATATAGAAGGCAAGTTGGCAAAGAAAGAAAGCTAGAATAAGGCTGAAAAAAATTGGGGTTTTGACTGATTAGTGAGGATTAAAATAGAATATACTCAAATAAACAAGATGTGTACTTTGAATACTAGATTTTGTCATGAACTTTGGTCATTTAAAACTTGGAAGTATAAATATTAAAAGTTAAATTTGAATATTGATTTGTTTATAAAGGTTGAATGTAAAAGTAATTAAGATATATATAAGCTAAAAATCTATTGATAAATGTAATAAACATGTTTTTACTTAGCTGATATAATAAGAACTGTACCAGCTTAAATATGAGATAGCAGACATTAAGAGAAAAAGAGAGGAAATATTTGATGTTGAAACAAGAGAAATTTTGGTTACTAAATTTAAGACATTTGGAAATTAATAGAAAATAAGAATGTTATATTGTATTATTAATTAGATAATGTAAGATTAATTAGATAATATGTGTATCCTGAATATTAGATTTTGTGACAAATAGTGATAAAGGGAACTTTGGTTACTTAAAACTTGGAAATTATAAATATTAAATGTTAAATTTAAATATTAATGGGAAACTAAAAATTGGGAAAAACTAATTAGGGCATTGATTGCCTATAAAGACTGAATGTTAAAATAATCTGGATATATATAAGCTAAAAATTATTGATAAATTTAAGAATGTTATTTTTATTAATTGATATAAGAATTGTATTAGTTTAAACATGAGACAGCAAATACTAAGGGGAAAAGAGAGGAAATATTTAAGGTGGTAGTTTGAGACTGGTACTAAAATATACTTGTATGTCATTGAATTATCGATTAACTCAGCCGCCACATTGCTTTTTAAATACTTAAATGTAAAATTAGAAAATCAATAAAACATTAAAAAGGAGTCAAAAAGCTGACTTGATGGCACAAAAATAGAAAAGAAAACTATCTGAGCTAAATATATTAGCAATCAATAATGAAATATGTGATCTTCCATGTGAGTAATGCCTTGTTGTCCTCTATGGATATGGACAAACCTTGTGCATGGATATGTCCCAGTATTTTGATTAACTAGCTGCTTTGGTTAGATTCATCGTGAAAAAAAATTATGCAAACATATGTCACAAGTTAGTTGGAATGCAACTCCCCAAAGATTTCATTCTGGCTTACTGTTCAGAGTCTCTGTTGGTTCTCTCTGGCACCTTGAAGGCGATGCTTTTTCCTATCAATGTTTTTGCCCTTTACAGAAGAGGATCTGCACTCCACTTGCTGTCTCTCAATGCTGGTGGCTATTTATCTCTCCTTGCATTTTCACCATGTAAAGGGTGTTTCCCACTGCCACCACTTGGAGGAGCTAATGTCTGCAGCTGTCCAACCCTATTAAATATTTGAAATAATCCTTTAGAGCAGGCGTGTCAAACTGCCGGCCCACGGGCCAGATGCATCACGCCAAAACCGCACCCACCCCATTGCCGGCAATGGGGTAAAAGTCCCGATATGTTGTGCAACGTCACATGATGTTGCGAGTTTGACATGCCTGCTTTAGAGAGACAATGAAGTTTGAATGCATATTAGCATACATATTTCATATAATGTTGTAGGGCTGGCTATTGGGACACATGAATTCTTCACTTACAAAGTATGGCTAAATGTAACAAGAGTATATAAAAAAAACCTTGAGGAAAGTAATAGAATTGATGGCCTCAATGGTGGCTACAGAATAAATGCTGTAGCATCAATTATTATCAAGTGTGAATCCAACCTTTGGCTTTCTTTGGTATGTCAAGGAAATGTACTAGCAAACATATCTATATTATTTTATTATACGTTTCCAAAAGCAAAAAGCAGTTAATACAGAATGTAGAATCAGAATGTAGAATGTAGAATAATAAAGGAGAAAGAGTTCTCAAAGCCATCTGTCCAACTTCCTGCCATTCTAACTACTGTACGTGCTATTTTAGCAAAATTCACAAGACCTTCATAATTCAGATACAAGTACAAGACTCCATTTTAATCTGATAATCTGAGAACTAAAGTATGCCAAAAAGAAACTTCCAGGACTTTCATAATTAAATGGTAATTTGAACCCATCTTCCTCTGGTTCCTGTGCAAATACAAAAAACATTATTGGCAATAATGGCGAATATCTGTAGCTCGAGCATAGGATGAGGGTGAATGTTCCTTCTCCAACTTCCTGGATTGATTTCTGAGTGTTTCATTACCAGTCTAGGTATGATCTTCAGCAGGAGTCTCATGTTTATTAGGGCAACAAGTGTGAGTATGTCAAGTGAAGGTCTGTGATGGGTCTTGTGATGGGTCAGGTGTGAGTCAACAGTGAGTCTTGTGATTGGTCTTGTAATTGATCTTGTGATGGGGAAGTTACATAAGGTTATTGGGAGGTGAATTGCTGGTGGGAGGGGGGCTTGCATGGGTTGGTTGAGAGTCGGTGCTGCTTCGCAAGCAACCACCGCACTGCACACAAAAGAAGTTGTGTCCAGACCCTCTTCAGAAAGGCCAGGACACACTGCAGCACCACAACACTAAGAAAAGCAGAAGACAAATGGCTGCTCGACATCTTTCTCCATAACGGCTATCCAAAAAAACCTTCATATTCCGACACATAGGACCCAAACCACACTACACAGCCAACAACCATGCAAAAACTAGCCCTACCATACACAAAAGGGGTGTCAGAAATGATAGTCAGAATTCTCCAACCCCTAGGAATAGCAATAGCACAAACCCACAGCCACACTCCACCAGGAATTATCTAGAACCAAAGATGCTGAAAGAAACAATGTAATCTACAAAATCAACTATAACCATTGCAACTAATTCTACGTGGGACAAATATCACATCAGTTAAAAAAACAGGATCCACGAACACCGGCTCGCAATCAAATGCCATGTACCCAAATCCTTAATTTCTACCCACACCAACACCAAAGAGCACCAGTTTGATTGGAGCAACAACAAAAAATCCTCAGCCACACTACCACATGCCGTACTTGTGAGTTCATTGAAGCCTGGCACTCCACAAGCAATTCAATCAACAGACACATTGATCTACAACCAGTTTATGAACCCCTCAGAATCCAAATCAACCACACAGCTAATGAGAGACAGCAACAACTCTCAACCAACCCAGACAAGCCCTCCCTCCCACCAGCAGTTCACCTCCCAATGACCCTGACCTGATGTCACCTCCCCATCACAAGACCCATCACAAGACTCACTGATGACTCACACCTGACCCATCACAAGACCCATCACAGACCCTCACACCCACATTTGAAGCCCTTATAAACAGAAAAACATTGACGTCCCCTAAACTCTATGGAAGCTGTTACCTAGCCTGGTAATAAAATGTTCAGAAACCAACCCACAAGCTCAGAGAATGAACCTTCACCCTCAAAAAACATTATATTTGTGCAGGTCAAGAAAAATGTGATTGAGAGAAATCTGTCAGGAAATCTATCAAGGAATTGTCCCATTTGGGCTGTGGCAGATCTGAAAAATGCAACTGGATAAAAAACATTATTGAAAAATACAAGTGTAAGGACAAAGATGGAACATGGGTGGGCTGGATGAAGAATCCATATAAGATTTGGAAAATGTTTAATACTAATTTTAAAAGAAGTTGGAGGTTAGGAATTAAAAAGGTATGAGCATTCCTTCCTGAAGCCTTGGGAATCAGAACCTGTGACTCTGACAGAACCATTAAAGGAGATTGAAATTCTCACAACCCACACAAAAACTAAGGCTACCTCCTACACATAGTTTTTGTGACTGAGCATGACAATCCAATCAATTGGCTCTGCTTTCTGCTAATCTGCAGACTGCAATCTGTGTCAAGATATAGGTTTTGTTATTATTCCCAAGGAATTTGAATGTCTGTAGAATTTAGGATTATTTTATCCAAATCAATCCTGGAACTATAATGAATATCATATTTAAGTTGTTAATCGGGGGGAAGCTTTATTCTACTAGGGGTTGCTTGGTTCATTGGGAATATCCATTCACCAACACTCATTCTAGGTTTAAAATAAAGTCCAGTTTTTGAAGTCATAATGGATGTATATTCTGCATATATGCAGATTCTTGAACTTATAATAATTTTGCAGAGCCTTAAAAGTTATAATAATTAGGGCAAGCCTTAAAGCATGGGTTTACAATCTTAAAATGCATCCCTTCTTCTATACTGCCACAAATTTGGGTAACTTTAAGTAAACCTCAGTAGTTTGGGGTCTGGATAAAATGGAAGAAGACTGATGGAGAGAAATCAAACTATAGAAAAATGAGGATCATTTAACACAGTGTGGGAGGCATCATGGTACAGACCCTAGTTTTTGTCTTTAGGAATTGCCAATCTCCAGTTGTTTCTGCTCACACAGTGTGATCAGGCAGGGTGGGCACAGTCCAGGTCCCATCATTTTAGCAGTGCAATATTATGAAACCTACAAAGCTGGTCCTATACTGCTGCGCATATTTATATTGTGTAGAAAGCTATATTATCCTTGTATTTACTTGCATTTCAATATCTTAGAAAGGGAAAGCAAGTTCAACTTCATCAGCAGTAGCTACTTCTCCAGTAGCATATTGAACTGTGGCCATTTGAAGCTTCAATAGTACTGCCCTTCTCTCATCCCATTTCTTCTTTAATAACCTCTGAAGTCATTGGCAGCTGCACATTACTTTTGGCTACCCTTTCTTTGATTACCATGGACTGTCTGGCTACTGTGCTTTTTGATCTACAGCTATGTACAGAAGCCAACAATCACGCCTAAGAGACTTCTATTACCAGACAATGTTAAAATAAATGACAGAGATTTCTTGGGCCACTTCTAGTAGGATGACCTCTAATATACACGTCTTAAGGCCAACAGAGTTCATTTCTTTCATAAATTTAAAATAGTAAAACACAACATTAAACAAAAATCCTGGCATGCAAAGAGCAAACTATATGACAATCAACAATAAAGAAACCTTTGGTGGAATATACTTAGCATCTTTGCGTTTGGTAATGCAGTTATACAAGATGTTGCCAAATCCATCAAAACAGTGCTTGTCAATTATGTTATTCTGTCCTGAGAACCACCACTGGAGCAATCAGCCAATCATAACAGAGGACTTGCTGGTTTTATTTCAAAGCTATTAAAAAATCAGCTTTCACTCCATGCATAGATATTAAATGAAATAGATTTTCCCATCTGCTGCCTTTTGGGTGTGCTGGCTATGCTGTCTACATATTGTCCTTCTTTGACCATAAAAATCCACCATTTCAGTAGGACACCAAATTGGAGACAGTTAGCTGGCCACATTTTTAAACACAAGTAAGCTAGGAATCTTATTATAAGAATAAAATAGATCAAGTTATACTCTTGATCATACTTCAAACTACTTTTATTCATGGGAGATGAGTATATCCATAGAACCTCAAACAAAAATTCTTAGAATTTAGAAAGTAAGTTCCAAATTGTGGGTGTACAGTTCAAAATCATATGTTTGAACTATTCTCCAAAGTGGAATTGAATGATGTTAAATTAAGACTGAATGATAGTAAGTCAAGCATATCTTATGCAGTATCATTATTTTACACTTTCAGTATGATAAAATTGGGAGGCAACCCTTGAACAGTTTCTGAAGTGTCCAATAAAATGCATCAAAATGATTTTGTTATCGTTCTTCAATTAGTCTCTTCACAATAGTGGAGTGTATCTTGAAGTTGAATTATTGACTTTCCAGTGTTCTCTGAGTTTCTTTTCTCTGACAGACATTTCATTACTAGGATAGTAATGCCTGTTCATTGATTAATAGGTACTTGATAAGGAAGGATGTAATAAGGGCTGTTTGCCCCTTTCCTAGACCTTTGGAAGTTTCCTTTGGAATGGCTTGTGGATGAAGCTTATCTCAATGTATCGGTTAATAGCTAATTTGGCTAAATGCCAAAGCTCTAGGAATTTTCTGTATTCAGATATGGCCTGGTCTAAAATGAAATAAAATAAACATTTTCTCAAATGAAATTGTGTTTGGACTTATCAGTATGTTCTGAAATTAAGCAGTTTTCATCATGTCTTCTGACCTATATCAATTGGCAATCAGAAGACATGATGAAAATCCTAAGCAATGGCAATGAAATGTGTATTAAAACCCCACAATTAATATTTTGTTATAACCATAAGAAACATATTTTAAGACTCTTACCCATTAATTCAATTTCCAATTTTTTTGCAAATAAAGGTAAATCATCAGGTAACAACCATTCATTCAGCAACTGTTTGAAGTTATGACAGCACTGAATAAGTAGTACTCACAATTGTTCTTTGACGTCTTGTCTGTTGCAGCACTCCAGCAGCAAGTTGATTGCGATTCATGGATTTGGCAACAATTCACATTTATGACAGTTGCAGTATCCCAAAGTCACCCAAGTGACATTTTCAATCTTCCTTTGTAATCTTCCTTGCTGGCTTGCCACAAGCAAACCCAGTGGGCAAGCCAGCAGGTAAATTTGCAAGTCATTCCTATAAGTCACTCCCACCACCTTTTCTCCCAAGGAGCCTGCTATGCAGTATGAGATCCCATAGCAACCCCCACCTGCACTCCATAGCACACATATGCATGCCCAACCGTGCTTGTGCAGTGCCAGAGCACCCCATCCCCAGCCTGGCTGTGGTTCACACAATGCC
>NW_015392588.1:10252-17624 GCF_001527695.2 Protobothrops mucrosquamatus | reverse complement strand
CCTAATCAACCATCGTTGGTTTTGAAAAGATAAACAGCTTCAGGACCAGTTTGAACTTGAATAGCAAACACCAAAAAAATCCACAGCTGAAGGCTAAATTGGGAAGCCAGAATTATTCTGTCTTTCTGCCTCTCTTTCAGATGAAAACTCCCGCAAACTACAGATAAAAAAATTTCCGCTCTTAAGTGAGACATTTGTTCGGTGAATTTTGCCCCGTTTTATGACCTTCGTTGCCAAAGTCGTTAAGTGAATCCCCCCATTGTTAAGTGACTCAGAGGGTCCTTAAGTGACTCCGACTTGCCCATTGACTTTGCTCGTCAGAAGTTCGCCAAAGGGGATCACGTGACCCCGGGACACCGCGACCGTCGTAAATACGAGTCGGTTGCCAAGCGTCTGAATTTGGATCACGTGGTACCCTGGGTGATGCTGCGACGGTCGTAAGTGTGAAAAAAACGGTCGTAAGTCCCTTTTTACAGCGCCGCGGTAACGTTGAACGGACACGCAACGAACCGTTGTAAATCGAGGACTATCTGTACAGCGTTCTCTGCTTGCAGAGGGAAAACGAAATAAAAACTGAATGGAAAACAAAAATGTATATGAAAGTATCATAAAGCAGGAAGCAGCATCGTGCTGATGGTTTCCTAAAAATGGCCATTTTAAATGCTCGGCTCGCTGCATTTGCCTCGCAAAGCTCCAGCGATTGCAAGCCGAGCATTACCGTGTTTTGATATTTGATATTTTACGGTAAGCCAGGCCAATAATGGATTTGCTGGATGCTTTTAGCGTCCCATCAATAAATAAACATCCTCTCTCCTCTCACTAAGAGAATTCAAAGGAGCCACATAGCTTTGGGATGCCAAGCAACAGAAATGCAAATTGTTCTGATCGGGAGCGAGTCCTTTTGGGCAAAATCCTTTCTTCTTCCAACATTTTGTTTAAAGATAGTCCTTGACTTACAGTTGGGATCAGAATTTTCATTGCTAAGCAAGGCAGTTGTTAAATGAGACACACCTGACCTTTTTTTGCCACATTTTGTAACCAGGGGTGGGGAATTATGGCCCCTTCATGACGTGTGGACTTCAACTCCCAGAATTCCTGAGCCAGTAGGGCGGGATGGCTCCTTCATGACTGGTGGACTTCAACTCCCAGAATTCCTGAGCCAATATGGCTGAATGGCTCCTTCATGACTGATGGACTTAACTCCCAGAATTCCTGAGCCAGCATGGCTGGACAGCTCCTTCATGACTGGTGGACTTCAACTCCCAGAATTCCTGAGCCAGTAGGGCTGGACGGCTCCTTCATGACTGGTGGACTTCAACTCCCAGAATTCCTGAGCCAGCATGGGAGTTGAAGTCCACAAGTCATAAAAGGGGCCATCCAGCCATGCTGGCTCAGGAATTCTGGGAGTTGAAGTCCACCAGTCATAAAGGGACCATCGTTCCCCACCTCTGTGTTAAGGGAATCACTCGAGTTGTTAAGTGAATCATGCAGTC
Source organism: Protobothrops mucrosquamatus (assembly GCF_001527695.2). NCBI lineage: Eukaryota > Metazoa > Chordata > Lepidosauria > Squamata > Viperidae > Protobothrops > Protobothrops mucrosquamatus. Next base: position 16,131 of record NW_015392588.1, on the reverse strand, counting down.
GTTAAACGAATCCAGGTTCCGCCATTGACCTTGCTCGTCAGAAGTCAGCTGGGAAACTCAGAAAGGGTGATCACGTGACCCCAGGACTCCGCAACCATCATAAATCTATGTTGGTTTCCAAGCAGCTGAATTCTGATTGCGTGACCATGGGGATGTTGCGACGGTTGTAAGTGTGAGGATCAGTTTTAAGTCACTTTTTTCAGCGCCGTTATAACTTCCAACCATCGCTAAATGAATCTTGTAAGTCAAGGATTACCTTGTATTTAAAACTACCCCCGCAGCTAGTCTGGGGAAATATTTTTAACAACATTAAAAAAAGACTATTTCTAGAAAACGAAACACAGTAAAAGATGTTCAATGGGCATTTTTACACAAAAGATAGCAAAATTAGAGGTAGCCCTCCACTTATGATGGCAGCTGAGCCCAACATTTATGCTGCTAAGTGAGACATTTGCGAAGTGAGTTTTTGACCCGTTTTACAACTTGTTTTCTTTCCACCGTCGTTAAGCGAATCACCACAGCTGTTAAGTTACTAAAAGGGTCGTTAAGTGAATCTGGCTTCCCCCCCATTGACTTTGCTTGTCAGAAGGTCACAAAAGGGGATCACTCGACCCCCACCCCACCCCAGGGACACTGCAACCGACGTAAATACGAGTCGGGTGCCAAGCATCTGAATTTTGATCCCATGGGGAAGCTGCAACAGTCGTAAGTGTGAAAAACAGTCATAAATCCCTCTTACCAGGGCCGTTGTATCTTTGGACAGTCACTAAATGAACTCTTTGTAAGTCAAGGACCACCTGTGTTATTTCTGCAATCTCTATTTTGAGCTGCATATAAATTATGATTTTGCTTGTTTTGATTGATGACGATTCTAAGGTTATTTAGTGTATTTGTCAACTGTGGCATCCAGCAATTTTTCACACCACCCTAACTTAGATTGATCCATAAAGGAACTTGCAGAAAATGGAAGATCTACTGGATATTAAAGCCCTCAGTGACTATTTGGACCCATTCAAAATATGCCGGTCTTAAATAGAATTAAAGCCCTTAATTTTAGAGTATTGTGAAATACACCTTAAACAGTTGTGAGGGCTGCTATTTTGTGTCTCCGATTTCCAAGCACCTCGTAAGCATCAGGTCCAAAGTGTTGTACCGCACAAACTGCTAAACATCTAAGCAAGGACCTTTTCATTGATTCAATTCTGCCCAGTTAAACCTGGAAGCATCTCCACCCGATATAAAACACACTCAAAAGATGCTGCTTAAAAACAAACTGGGAAAAATTGGAGGCAGATCAAACAATGGCAGGAGATGTTTTCTTACTGCTGTTTTCAACCATAAACCTGTTTACATTAGGGAGGTGTTTCTTCGCCGGCGCCATTTTAATTCAACTCCCAGAATTCTCCAGCCTGCATATTTCAAAATGGGTGGACTTCAACTCCCAGAATTCCCCAGACAGTCATGCTTTAAGATGGATGAACTTGCAAATCCCCCAATTCCCCAGCAGGCATGCTTTAAGAAGGGTGGACTTCAACTCCCAGAATTCCCTAGCCGGTATGCTTTAAGAGGGGTGGACTTCAACTCGCAGAATTCCTCAGCCTGCCACACTGGCTGGAGAATTCTGAGACTTGCAAGTCCACCTATCTTAAAATGGCCGAGGCTAAGAAACACCATCTTATGGGAAGTGCTGAGAAGCCGGCCAATAAAGAGCTCCGTTGTTGGCCTCTCTTCTCCAACATCCCCAAAGTACAATTCTCATAAGGTCCACTGCTCTTGATTATGCAGGCTCTATTAAGCCTCTCTTTGCAATAGGTTGGAACAGCAACGTATAAGCAACTTCCTTTCTCCAACATCTACGGAACCAACAAATTCGCGTGCAGTTTTGCTGCTTTCAGATTCACCTTCTATTCACTTGCAGCATTTTGCCCAGAATTGAATTCAATTTGAAATTCAATTTTAAAATTATTGTTTTAAATGGTTTATGCCGCATTTTAATGCCGGTAAGCAGCCTGGAGGATGCAAGTTTAAGAAATAAAAATAAGTGAATAAAACTGCACCCCTTGATTAGTCAGAATGCATCCGCCACATCGACCGAACCACTCCGAGTTTCCAAGACCGGCCTGTCCTTCAAAATATCCTTCAAAATTGTTCCCTGGCAAAAGAGCTGAACCTGCAGGCCCGAGGAGACGCAACAGAGTGGAGAAACTGCACATCTGACCGACAGAAATAAAAACGCCAAGGTTGTGCTACCCAGACCCACAACGTGTGTGCTAAATTGCGTTTCTTGCCTCTTCGGGGCAAGAAGAAAAATCGTTGCTGTCTCTGACTTCTCCCATATTGGCACTACACATAATTGCTCGGCGTATACAGAGAACAGCAAAAATGTGCTAGTGCCAAAAAGGGCCAAGCCGAGGGTCTTGCACCGGTCTCGGACCCTCCCCTAAATCGGGATCCGGCCGGAGGTTGTAAGCATTCCTAGGAACCTTTCGGATTTGTGGAAATGGCTTTGCTGTTGGAGCGTCCGTGTTTTTTTTTCTTCCCCTTCTGTTTTCTTCTTCTGTTGAAATGCCCATGTTAGATAAATAAATAAATACAGGTAGTCCTTGACTTATAACCACTCGTTTAGTGACCGTTTGAAATGACAACAAACCATTTTTCACACTTATGACCGTTCTGGCATTCCTACGGTCACATGATTGAAAGTCAGTTGTTTGGCAACTGGTTCATATTTATGATGGTCACAGTGTCCCGGGGCCACGTTATCCCCTTTTGCAACCTTCTGACCAGCAAAGTCAATGGGGTAGCCAGATTTTGTGACTAACTTAACAATTGCAGTGATTTGCTTAACCACGGTGGCAAGACAGGTCGAAAACTGGGGCAAAACTCAACAAACGTCTCACTTAACGACCGAAATGTTGGGCCCAGTTGTGATCATAAGTCCAGGACTACCTGTACCAACACTCCTGGCTGGCTTGCAAATTTTTGTTCCAAGGATTGTGCGAACGGCATCCGAGAGCTAACCGCACCGAGGCAGTTAAGGCGGCTGCTTTAGGTCCAACCACCGCATCCTCGCTCATGGTTCCACGTTTGTCCACGGATTCCCAGTGAAAAGGATGTGGGTCAGATGCCCCTGTGGTTCTTTCTCTGCTCCGTTTATGGCCCTTTGTAATTCACTGATCGAATGTTTTCACAGTGAATTCTACCAGTGCCATACACAGAACAGGAGGACACTTCAGCCCGGGTGTCAAAAAAACGGGAGGAAAGAAGGGGGGGGGGAACACAGGAAGGAAGGGCAAAAAATCCTTTGAGAAGGAGATTTCAGGACTTCTCGGTGTGCTCGATGGAGTTTCGCAAACGACGGCCACAAAATTCAAGATCAAAGGGATCAAAAGGTACCTAAATTGATATCTCTGATTGTCAACACTGGGTTATGCACACCATGCAACCTACCTGAAAAATCACAAAGGTTAAGAGAATAATAGAATTGGAAGGGACCTTGGAGATCTTCTAGTCCAACCCTCTGCTCGATCAGGGGACCCTATTTTATTTTAGACAAAGGTTTGTTGAAAGCCAGTCAAATGGGGGGGGCTTGTTCAGAATGCCCATGTACGCAACCCCTAATGTTGTGCCCCCCTCCCCAGTCACCAAAGTTTTCTTCTTGCAAACTCGTTCGTTGTATGGACTTGGCAAGGAGATGCACTCATCAAGGCTGTGAGTGCTGCAAGACGGAAAGAGCACAGAGCTATGTGGGATGTTGCATCGCACACTAGATTTTGGTCTTTTGTGTTTTTCAAGCCACCCACTCAGGACCCTTCAAGCATCTCTGGAGTTCGTAACAATTGTGTATGGCCATTGTGTCCATTCATAGCTTAGCAACTTTAAAGACAGGTGGATTTCATCTCCCAGAATTCAAGGCTGCCTGGGGAATTCTGGGAGTTGAAGTCTACCCATCTTAAAGTTGCAAGAATTAAAGAACACTGGCTTAGAGCAAGGCAAACATTCCCTAAAGCAACACAAAATTGCAAATTGTGACTGCCCCACTGGAAGTTTCTCATGCTCGCTTTATTTCATTTCTGCCCGATTCATTATTATTATTATTTTGACCTTAGAATCTAGATCAGATTTCGCTTTGCTGAAATCTCCTTCAAACAGCTCACTGCAAAAGGGAAAGACATGAGAGCTTGGCAAATTTTAACGCAACCGACACAAACACAACATACAAGCGACAACCTGTCTCCATGGCCCTTTCCTACTGAGATAAAATCACGACTTTGCTTGCCAGAAGCTGGCAATACTATGACTGCGGGATGCCGTAGTCCTCAACCTACAATCACACCTGAGCTTAAATTGTCCATCGCAAAGCACGTCAGTCGTTAAGTGAGTTTTTGCCCCATTTTTCAACCTTTCCCCCCACCGTTATTATCTGCAGTACTCCCACTGCGGCAATCGCCACAGTCGCTAAGCTGGTAACACAATTGTTACGTGACTCAGGCTTCCCCGCTGATTTTGCTTATCAAAGTGAAAGCCGATCACATGACCCGGAACACTGCAACAGTCATAAGTACATGCCCGTTGCCAAGCCTCTGAATTTGGATCGCGGGACCACAGGGGATGCTGCAATAGTCACAGGTGTGAAAAACGGCCATAGGTCCTTGATTAAAAAGTGTTGAATTTCTTGAGGCAGGAAGTTCCAGATTTTACAGCCATTCTGGGGGAAGCTCTAGTGATGAAGGCATTAGGCTAGAAAGTGGGAGACGGTGAGTTCTAGTCCCGCCTTAGGCATGAAAGTCAACTGGGTGACTTTGGGCCAATCACCAGGAGACGGTGAGTTCTAGTCCCGCCTTAGGCATGAAAGCCGGCTGGGTGACTTTGGGCCAATCACCAGGAGACGGGAAGTTCTAGTCCCGCCTTAGGCATGAAAGCCGGCTACACCAGTTCCTGTATCTCAGTTCAGCCCACCTCACAGGATTGTTGTTATGGGGAAAAGAGAATGAAGAAACTGTGTCAGATATGTTCACCACCTGGTATCCTGCCCTTATTATTTCAAATAATATAATTATTATTTGAAATAATAAAGGCGAGATGGAAGCAAACAAACCAAAGAGGGACAATGCAGAAATGTCAGACGAGCAAAAACAAGCTGTCGGACCGACGACATGCTTCAAAACAGCCAAATTTCACGCAACAGCTTTCCTTTCCTGACCACAGTCTGAGTGTTTATTTCATTTGTTAAATTTATATGGCGCCCATCTTACTCGGATTCAGAGCCCCAAATTTAACGTTAAAATAAACGTGAAAGTCATAAATTAAATTTCAAAGAGAATGAAGTTGGCCCTGCAAAGCTCACAATAGACCATCTCTGTGAAAAAAAAATTATGCCTGAAAGCTGGCTGGCTAAGGAATTCTGGGCGTTGAAGTCCATGAGTCTTAAAGTTGCCACGGTTGGGGACCTCTGCCTTAAAGTAAGGTAAGTATGACGCCATCTTGACTTTTTCACCCTCCTACAGAGACCCTCTTCTCAGCAACTCATATTAAAAATTTTATTGGCCTGCTTTTGCAGTCTGCTAAATACAATTAAGGCTATTGGAGTCTTAAGAAAACCTGTTTTATTTTATGTAAGAAAGCCCTTTATAATGTAAGAAATAATTATTAAAAAAATCTATTTATGCTGCCCTTAAAGAGTCAAAAAGGACTTAAGGGTACCTAACTAGGAAGGAAGGAAGGAAGGAAGGAAGGAAGGAAGGAAGGAAGGAAGGAAGGAAGGAAGGAAGGAAAAAGGTAGGAAAGAAAGAAAGAAAGAAAGAAAGAAAGAAAGGAAGGAAGGAAGGAAGGAAGGAAGGAAGGAAGGAAGGAAGGAAGGAAGGAAGGAAGGAAGGAAG
>NW_015392588.1:9035-10245 GCF_001527695.2 Protobothrops mucrosquamatus | reverse complement strand
GATAGATAGATAGATAGATAGATAGATAGATAGATAGATAGATAGATAGATATAGAGAAAGAGAGAGATGATAGATATAGAAAGAGAGACAGAGATGATAGATAGATTAGAGAGAGACAGATAGATAGATAGATAGATAGATAGATAGATAGATAGATAGATAGATAGATACAGAGATACAGAGATACAGAGAAAGAGACAGACAGACAGACAGACAGACAGACAGACAGACAGACAGATGATAGATAGATAGATAGATAGATAGATAGATAGATAGATAGATAGATAGATAGATAGATAGATAGACAGACAGATAGATGATAGATAGATAGATAGATAGATGATAGATAGATAGATGATAGATAGATAGATAGATAGATATAGAGAAAGAGAGAGATGATAGATATAGAAAGAGAGACAGAGATGATAGATAGATTAGAGAGAGACAGATAGATAGATAGATAGATAGATAGATAGATAGATAGATAGATAGATAGATAGATAGATAGATATAGAGAAAGAGAGAGATGATAGATATAGAAAGAGAGACAGAGATGATAGATAGATTAGAGAGAGACAGATAGATAGATAGATAGATAGATAGATAGATAGATAGATAGATAGATAGATAGATAGATAGATAGATAGATAGATACATAGATCAACCCCCTCTACTTTGTGGCAGCCCCTGAAATATTGGGGGACTTCTCTCCTGTCACCCCTACTCCTTCTCTTCCTTCAGCCAGACCCACCCAACTCCTGCGCCCGTCCTTCTGGGCCTGCGGGTGCCACCAGAGCCACAATTCTGAAGCCCCCCTTGTGCCCGGAGGGAGGGGGCCGGGGAAAAGAAAGACCCCTTTCTCTCCCCACCGGTCCCAGAAGGAGACCCCCTCCCCTCCCTCCGTCTCCTCCTGCCAGATGTCACCACACGACCTCCACCAGTTGCACGTTGGGGCTTCTGTCTGATTGCCAGTGCCCCCCCCACCCTCCCCTATAAACCAGCATGGGTAAGGGGGGGGTCTTAGCGACAGTTGGGGTAATATCTCCTGCGAGAATCTCTGGCACCAGATGGGCAGTCTCTGGGCGCAAAACCGCCTCTGGGGGTCTGGAAAAGAGGCAGGAAATGGAGCCTCGGGGACCCTTCTGCCTTGCCCCTAAGTGCCCCCCCTTTCCCTTAAATCCAAGCGGGCGGGGGTCCCATTGATCAGCA
>NW_015392588.1:0-7459 GCF_001527695.2 Protobothrops mucrosquamatus | reverse complement strand
TCTCTCTCTCTCTCTCTCTCTCTCTCTCTCTCTCTCTCTCTCTCTCTCTCTCTCTCTCTCTCTCTCTCTTTATAATCTTTGTGTCTCTCTGCCTTTCTCCGTCTTTCATCTGTTTCTATCTATCTATCTATCTATCTATCTATCTATCTATCTATCTAATCTTTCTGTATCTTTCTATATCTATCTATCATCTATCAATCTATCCACTTATCCATCCACCCACTCTCTCATCATCTATCTAATCTATCATATTTCTTTCTATCTTTCTATCTTTCTATCTTTTTATCTTTCTATCTAATCTAATCTTCTATCTATCTATCTATCTATCTATCTATCTATCTATCTATCTATCTATCTATCTATCTATCTCTATCATTTATCCCATCATCTATTATCTATCTATCCATCAATAGCTATCTATCATCTACTATCATCTATTTGTCCACTTATCCATCCTTCCATCCATCCACCCATTCTGTCTGTCTGTCCATCCATCCATTGTCTGTCTGTCTGTCTGTCTGTCTGTCTGTCTGTCTGTCTGTCTGTCTGTCTGTCTGTCTGTCTGTCTGTCTAACCCACCCATCCACCCACCCACCCACCCCCATAGCTATCTAACTTCCTAAGAGAGTATTTGTAGCCCAGGGTTGAACTGTGGGGGTCCTTGGGGCTCTCTGAGCTTGCTTGTTGTCTTGCAGACGTTTCATGACCCAACTAGGGAACATCATCAGTGCTAGGAGGGAGTGTGGGGTTTGCTCTCTGTTTGGCTTTCTATATCCCCCCCCCACCCCAACAATCCAAAGAAAACGTGTATAGAAAAATATAGGACTTTTTTCATCCTCCTGGACATGGTGGGATTCTGGTGATGGCTTTCCAAGAAGGAAAGTGGGGGAAAAAAAGAATGAATTCAGCGGGAGAATCCTCCAAAGATATTTAGAAACAAATTGGGGATTTTCAGGTGGGTTTAATAGTAACCCCTAATCTCTTCAGTGGGTGGTGGGCCCTTCTAATCCAGCACACTAGGAAGACACCAGCTGGGGGAGGCTGAATCTGGAGTGGAGCAAAAGGCAGGATTAATCTGTGTAACTCCCTCCCACAAGATGAGCTGATGCCCATTCTGGTGGGCACTAATTCACCCAGGAAAAGCAAGCTCGTGCTAGGTACCAACCAAGTTATTAATCCCCTAGAGGGGCTAGGAGCCAGGTGCATATAAATTTAATAAACCTCAACAAACCTAATTTAAAAAACAACCACTGTTTATTCTGAATAAAGATAGTCTGTACCCAATAAAATAAGATTATTCCCGATTATATTCATTGCATTTTGGATTGGGTGAATAATACTAAAAATAGGGTCTATTTTTACAATATTCCTTCCCACCCCCACCGTGTTTGGATCAAGCTAACTAAATAAGCTAACTAAATCAGAGCTGTTTGCGGGGAATCAGGTCAAAAAAGTCAAAATGGCATCCACAAGCGTGCAATGAAAGTCTTGCTCTTTTTCGGCGCATGTAAAAAAAAAAATTGAGCAGGGCTTAGCTGTGTGGTTGTGGGCACCATCTTGACATTTTCACACACACACACACACACACACACACACACACACACACACCCATGCCAAAGTGATACACACCGAAACATCAAAAACCAAACATCCCCTCATTATTTTATAACAGTGTTCCTCAATTTTGGCAAGTTTTAAGACAGGTGGACTTCAACTCCCAGAATTCCCCAGCCAGCTCTTTCCAGACTGGGGGATTCTGGGAGTTGAAATCCACAATGTCTTTAAACTTGCCAAAGGTTGAGTAACACCGTGCTACGGAACACACGTCTCATTCTTTTAACAAGCCTACAAAAGTGGAATCTAACCATGCTGACATCGCCTGTTGGCACCCCATCCGATTGCCAATCAGGTCTGCTTCTGTTTTCCTTGCTTCCCAAGCAGCCAAACCTACGTCCTTCCTTGACTTCCGGCTACAATTAATTAATTGCATTCTTCCAGTCTCAGAAAGGAGGCATCCATATAAGGGATGTTTGAGAAAAGTGTTAGAGGATTTCCAAGATCCCTCCCAACTCTGCTGTTATTCTGTTGTTCTGTCATTCTGTGGTTCAGTTATTCTGTTGTTCTGTCATTCTGTGGTTCTATTATTCTGTTGTTCTGCCATTCTGCATGGCAATGGCTGTGCAATTACCTAGATCAAAATCCTGCTGCAAAGCCAATTATAAAGCCATTTTTTCTTTGGCTGGGATGCAGCCCACTCCGGATTCTCCATCATAAGCTCCTTAAGAATCCACCCAGGATCCCCTTTTTTTGTTCCCCACAGACCTCCTTACAGAGGTTTGGACCAATGCACAGAAAAAGCTTTCAGTTTTTCCATCCTGTGACATTGCACAAGCTGCAGGCATCTGAGCTACCAACTCACAAAAACGCATTTGTTCCAAGATGCACCTTTCAGCTTTGTGCGTTTTTTTGGTTCCACATATATAAACTTTTTGGAATATTTGCAAAAAAAAATAAAAAAATGGGATCCTGATTCCCGTTCAAGCTTTGAGCAGGGCTGCCTCTCAAATAGAGCTTTTCCTTGTGTTTTTTTCTCTTTTTTGGGGGGGGGGGAACCAAAAGGCTCGGTGGGAGCTTCTCCTGCGGAGAGACAATGGCTGTTTTTCACAGCAGGCAAACAGAAACACACACAAGGGTTGTGTACTCAAGAATAAAAGCCCACCGAGTTTCCAGGAGTTTGCTTCAAGGTAAACCAGCTCCGTTTAGCTGCAAGGGAAATCCTGTTGAATTTTGCAAGGTTTAAATTCGAATTAAAACAAACAAACAAACAAACGAAGAGAAGGAACTGCCTTTCGGCTGCCCGGTTGCCAGCAGAACAAAAAAATCAGAGTTTCTGACCTCCGATGAGACATGACGAATGAGGTCAAAATATTATTTAAAACTACATTTTGATCATATGTATTATTTAATCAATACATTATATTTTAAATTATTACACAATCATTTAAACCCCGCTTGAACCTCTGCAGCTTTTAATGTTTCCGCATTTTAATTATTTCTTTTAAAACTGGGAAACTGCCCCAGAGTCAACCTTCCGGGGGGAGATGGTCAGCCTAAAGATCTATTATTATTTTTTTTGCAGAGAGAAAATTAACATTTAAAATTAAATTTCAACCCACAACGAGTAAATCCAAATAAACAAACCGATGCTGCAAACCCCAGGCAAGGCTCGGATCCAGCGGCTAATCCGAGATACATTCGCCTATTTGGAAGTAGATTTTGGGGAAGAAGCCCAGATTGGAAAAACATCCGCCGCGAAGGGGCTGTTTAATTTAATTGAGATCTATTTCGCGTTGGTCGAATGAAAGGTTTGCAGCTTTATTTATTTATTTTTTTGTTTTCAGCCGGTGCCAAAGTGAAAATCCAGGTTTGATTGGCCCCGAAGCGCTTCTGGGCAGCCCGCTTGACTTAAGGATTTAGCTCTGGGGTTTATTTAATAAGCCTGTGCGCCTTTACACAGATGTCAAAAAGGTTTTGCAGGGATTGAACGACGCGCGTGGCTCCTAAGTGGGGAACCTGTTTTTCCAAGAAAGGCCAGGTTTATGAAAGTCACCCCGCCTAGCTGGATTTCAGAATAACCAGCCCTGTTTGAGTATCCATCGCTACTGCGATACACTACAAATTCGAATTTCTTTTTTGTTGACAAAGAGTGAAAGAGTTAAATGGGAGACTAGAGTAGCTAGTTCAAGCTTTTTAGCTCTCATCAGCTAGTCATATGCTTTATGAGATTCGAATCTCATACACACACACACACACACACACACACACACACACACAAGGTCAATGCAGCAAAAAATTCTACTGCGTGTCTACCAGCCCTCTCAAGGAATGTTTAAGAAGAGCTGAATGCCCATTGCTTTGATGCAGGAGGCGCATTTAGAATTTAGGATATAAATTCTGGATGATCTCCTCATGTGTTGCAATTAGGGTTGAAAACCACAGAATTACAAATATTATCTATCTATCCATCCTTCTGTCTGTCTGTCTGTCATCTACATCTATCTATATCTATCTTCTCTATCAACTATTTATATCTCTATTTATAGCTATAGCTATCATCTATCTCTATTTTTCTATATGATCTATCATCTATATATCTAACATTTATATATCTATTTATAGCTATATATATCTAATTTCTATATCTATCTATCATCTATCTATATCATCTCTCTAACATTTGTTTATATATCTATTTATAGCGATACATATCTAATTTCTATATCTATCTATCTATCTATCTATCTATCTATCTATCTATCTATTCCATCTCTCTCATCTATCTATCTATCTATCTATCTATCTATCTATCTATCTATCTATCTATCTATCTATCCATCCATCCATCCATCCATCCATCCATCTATCTATCATCTATTTATATCCCATCCAACCCTGCTAGGGTTGCAGATACTCAGCATATCATCTTTCAAAATTTGGGAGGACTGTATAGGGAGTACCCAAATAAATTCCTCATTTGCATCAATAGATAATGGGGTTTATCAACATTTGAATTAGTGATTTTTTGGTAATGATGGATTTTTATTATTATTATTATTATTGTTGTTGTTGTTGTTGTTGTTGTTGTTGTTGTTGTTATTGTTGTTGTTGTTATTATTATTATTATTATTATTATTATTATTATTATTATGAAAAAGGAGCAAGATTGAAGTAATCTGCTCAATTGGCTGAGTTTATTGGTGAGATAAATTCCCAGGAATTAATCTATTTATTTATTTATTTCTTCCCTTCTTTCCCCTTCCATCTTTCTCTCTCTCCTTCCCTCCCTTCCTTTCTTCCCTTTCTTTTCTTTCCTTCTGCCTCTTTCTTTCCTTCTTTCTACCTCTTTCTTTTTCTTTCTTTTTCCTGATACAGTATAATAATATTTTTACTATAAACGAAATATTTTAAAGCGATGCAGGAAACTGCTGACACATCCCAGGTCCTGTTCCAATCAGAAGCAAGTAAATGGAGGGGATAGAAAGCTGGATGAAAATAACTCCATTTTTTCCCTTAAAAGTAAATCTCTTTTCTTATTTTTTTTTAAATTAAATCTTTTGAATGTTTCCATCCAGAAGGGTTAATAGAAAGTACTATATATATTGCATCCGAGCAATTGTTTCTGTGAGCTGTTTATATGGCACCATTTTTTAAAAATCTGCAGATTCTTTGGGAAAAATGGAGTTTTAAGAAAATCTTTCCACTCCTGCAAATCGTTTCCCTTAACAAAATAAAAATTAACACAGCACAATTTTATACACGCCCTAGTCAGAAGTAACTTTTGTTCAATTCAGTGCGATTTTTTAAAAGGTAATTTCTTTTAGGTAAGCAACTTTTATTTTGCAGCCGTGTTTTTATTCAATTTCCTGGGAATAAACAGCACCGACAATAGGTCTAGAACCAGACTTTAAAAACACACACATTTCTATTATTTTTATCACACACACACACACACACACACACAAACCATTTATGGTCTTTCATTCTGTGTATCATCCTTTTCTTTTTTGTCTTTTAAACAAATGGTCATTTGCAAATCTGGGAAAAAATGACTTTCGGGCTTCACTTGAATAAACTATTCAAAGGTTGCCCCGAATTGTGATCAACGGGAGCCAAGAAGAAAAAAAAATAAAAATAAAAAGGGAAACTATCAATGCAAAATCAGAAACCTGGAGATGTTAGCACTTGGCTTTGAGGGGAAAAAAAAAAAAAAGCTAGGATTTCAGAAAGGGATCAGCCCATCTTTCTGCCTCTGGGATGAGACAGTGCTTGCTGAAATGTGATCCCTGCCTCATGAGACACAGCAGCTAACGTCGGAATTACATCATCCTTCAAACCAACTGCAGGGCTGGTACCCTCCATCGGTGGCACCCACAGCCTGCGTCTCTAAACAACTGCCTATCCCCCCCCCTCACCAGAGCCATAGACAAAGCTCAGGGTTGGGTTGGGTTGGGTTTTGCTTTGTTCCCCCCCCACCCCCACCCCAAGGAGAAAATTAAGGCTTGCAAAGTCATAGAGGTTTCGTTCTGAAGAAGCATCCAGATCACCTTGAATGGTCTCTTTTAATATATATATATTAATATATATAATATATACACACACACATATATAGGCATAAGGATTGGCATAAGGATTCGGGAGAGGGCACCACCAGGAAATCTCAGACCGGTTCGAGGGGCTTGGCTGGGTGAAAAACATTTGCAGAAGACAAGAAGGGAGGGAGATGGGAGGTTAAGAAATACAAAGAATAAAATGATTAGATAGATAAATGATAGATAGATAGATAGATAGATAGATAGATAGATAGATAGATAGATAGATAGATAGATAGATAGATAGATAGATAGATATTAGAGTTTAAAGAGAGATTAGATAGATAATAGATACAGATGGAGATAGATAGATAGATAGATAGATAGATAGATAGATAGATAGATAGATAGATAGATATAGATAGATTAGAGAGAGATTAGATAGATAATAGAGATAGATAGATAGAGAGAGAGAGATTAGAGAGAGTTTAGAGAGAGATTAGATAGATAATAGAGATAGATAGATAGATAAAGAGATAGATAGATAAAGAGATAGATAGATAGATAGATAGATAGATAGATAGATAGATAGATATAGAGAGTTTAGAGAGAGATTAGATAGATAATATATAGATATAGATATATATAGAGATATAGATGATATGTTGTTGTTGTTAGTTGCGAAGTCATGTCCAACCCATCTATATAGATGATATAGATATAGATAATAACCTTTGGGTTGACCCAACAGACAGATTCAGATGTTAAGCAGGAGTCAACCTTAGCCTCAGGGAATATTTGCATTTAAACTCCCATTAAAATCAAAGCATTTCTGAATGGATCTTCTTTTTAGGGCTTCATTGGGGCTATTAAATAAACAGGATCCAACATTAAAGAAGCGTGAATATTTCGTGCTTCTTTCTATGGGTGTGGGGGAGAGAGGATCTACCGCAAAGAGATCCCTAAAGACCTTCTTTGTGCTTTGGCGAAACGCCGGTCCATTGCTGGTGAAGATCAAGGGCAGAATTAAGGTGACTGGAATGGAACTGGATTACATTATTACAAAACCAGTCGGACCGTTTTGGGGGTAATGATCTTAAGACCCCAAGGAGGCTTAGGGATCCCATCCGGGGTTACTCTCGGGAGAGAGAAATAAACCCATTTGTTGCAATAGAAATTGTCACTGGCCATCTTTAAAAACATACAAGGTTAGCCAAGTTCCTTAACAGAAACCCCTTAAGAAGAAGAAGAAGAAGAAGAAGAAGAAGAAGAAGAAGAAGAAGAAGAAGAAGAAGAAGAAGAAGAAGGAGAAGGAGAAGGAGAAGGAGAAGGAGAAGGAGAAGGAGAAGGAGAAGGAGAAGGAGAAGGAG
>NW_015392587.1:4003-17626 GCF_001527695.2 Protobothrops mucrosquamatus | reverse complement strand
GATAGAAGCTAAGAGGAGTTGACTTGTTGCTGCTGACAGAAACGTTAGACAACTAGAAACAATGGAGGAATTTAGAATTGGGGCCCTCTGGCCACCCGTAGAAAAAGAGAGGCAGAAAATGAAACTCAAAAACTGAGTTAGAAAGCTCGAAGTAAGGTGTGGAGCAGATGCAAGATGCACATATATGAAGAGGAAAAAAATGCAGCAGATGTTTAGTTCTGAGCAACCGTTATAAAAACCAGGAAAAGAACTATGTAAAGAGGAAAGAGGAAATTATTAATAAAGAAGTATAAGGCAAAAGCACAAGAACCCCCTGCTGGCTGAAGAAACAGCAGCAGGCTTGTTCAAAGTAAGGTGAAACTTGAGAGATCCTATCTAGGGGGATATACAGTACTGGTAGCAGCTAGCTTGTGTCACCTGCTATACTACTTGGAGAATCTAATCCCTTATTATATTATTCAGTCATTTCCTGAAGATAAAATTTATCAATTACTTTCCTTGATTTGACCTTTAGATAGTATCTATAATGTCTGTTTACTCTTATGTGCCAAAATGACAAATGATACCATGTGAATGCTGCTAAGCGGTTTGTGTGTGTGTCTCTGTGTGTGCTTTTCCTACTGCTTCTATACTGACTAAAACATAGTTAGCAAATCTGAAGGAAATGTTGGTGTCTTGCTTTATGAAGCAGGTTCTCCTAAGAAAGGAGGTTGGCTCCATATCCTGAAATCTGATTTTTTTTTTCCAGAGGTGAATGTAGGACATCTATTTGATTGGGGCTTTTTATTATATTTTTGGTTTATGATTTTGGAATTTTATATATACAGCATTTAGTTCCTACCGTGGAAATTTAATTTAAATGCTTGTATTACTTGTAATTACTGTAAACTACTAAGAGTCTTGTGATTGCAGCAGGCATAAATATGATAAATAAGTTTAGTTTAATTTAATTATTAAACTAAACGTATCATTATTTCACATGTTGTTTAATAAGTTTGGTCTTCTATCAAATTAACAATTGCATTTCCATGAAAAGCTATACATGTTCCCTAGACAAGCAGATTAGCAAAGCTTTGAAATATAAGGAACCTGGGTGATCCAAATTCAAAGCATTCCATCTAAAACTACTGAGATGCAATGGTTAAGATGATGAATAAGGAGCTGGGAGACCTTAGTTCCCTTTAATAACAGAGTTCACTCAACCAAACCTATTGCATAGGGTTATTATTGAGAAGAAGAAATTGAAGAAATTGAGATGAAGGAGTGCTCATGGAAAAAAGGAGGGGTAAAAATTAAAAATTAAAGTAATAATTTAGCCCTTCCAGTAAAAGAAAGCTGAGGTACAGCTTCCTAAGCGTCTGCATCCATGAAGATCACAGGCATGGATTCTATCCATCCGTCCATCCATCAATCTTCTTAACCCCTCAATTGAATACTGTCAAGGTTTGGAAAAACAGCCACCTGAGGGTTGACCAATGCATTACTTCCTGCCCTGAGCTTTCCAGGATCCTGAGAATGCTTTGGTCCATCAAAGCCCAGAAGTAGTTCTACTCTGAAAGTATAATCCTATTCTAATTATTTCAAGATCGTCAGCTAAACCAGGATATCTGAGACGACACTGAAGCCTTTGAAGGGACAAATATAACTCCGTGGCCTAACAAAACAGAGCACACCAGCATTAGTCACTAATTTTACATCTAAAATTCTACCTGTGACATTTAAGCACTACATAAACTTTATGACAATCTTGATTCATAAGAGCTAATCATGTTTCCCTCTATGTCAGACTCTACAGTTGCAATCATCTGAGCCTTCTCATTCATTGTTGATTTGGCTCTTTCCACAGGCACTGGGCCAAGCCATTGAGTCTGAATGATTTTTGTAAAATGTAATTTCTTCCCCAAGTTTTTGATTCCTGTCTTAATTGTTTGTACTATTGTTTTAACACTTGGAGCCTTCCCAGGGCTGTATACAAGTGGGCAGCCATAGAGAATGAATGAATGAATGAATGAATGAATGAATGAATGAATGAATTGGAAACTGCAGGAAAACTTATTCCAGCTAGGCAAGAACCCTCAGGAAATGGAAATATTTAAGCAGATAGATTGCCAAAATTCAGTAATGTATTCAGCTTTGTATTGCATGAAATCTCTTTTTTGAACAAAGGGTTTAGCATCTAAATACATTCATGGACCATGTCACGTGGAGACCAGATTCCACTCTAGACTTATGGTGCTAGAATGACGTGTTGAAGATTAGTCAGTTAGCATCAGCATGAGAATGGCAGCAGTTGTATTGAGCTAGGAATAACTAAGCAAAAGTATTAATTAGTCTAATAACCTGAGTTTCTAACTGCTGCTGATTACTCCAGAACAGTAGCTGAGATAAGTATTAGTCTCATCCCGATGACATAGCTTCATCTCATTCCAGTATTAGCTAACATTTATTAAATGGAAAGCCACTTTATTTATGCCAGTTAGTAATTCCTCATAAATAAAGTTATTTTATAAAGTGATTTATTTTTCACTTACAAAGTACATTAACTGTGAAAGTGTCTAAGCTTTAATTTAAAATAATTTATACTCAATATAAGCCTTGAAATTTTCAGGGGGAAAGTAATTTTATTTTTTCTCTGTTGAAGGTATTTTTTTTTTTTGTGTGTAGCTTATGCTGGAATAGAAGTTGGTCCTAAATTGGAGAGCAGATTCCCACACAGAATTTCCCAAAAAGGAGATTAACTTTTAACATTTATTGGATTAATTTTCATCCATCTTGTTGCCAAACCTTCTACAAGCAGGTTTTGTGTGTCTAAAGGTTCATATAATGATTTGTCTCACATCCAAAAGGAAGAAAAACATGCCACATCTAGTTGCTGACTTTTCACACCTTTTACTTTTAGAAAAATAATTAAATTAGAAAAAATTGCATAGGCCTGTGAAGATATAACATAAGTACAGGAGTTTTAAACAATACCAAGTTACTGATCTAAAAGGGGATGAATTTTCCAGCGCAGAGAAGGTTATTCTAAGCTAAACTTGTCTTTCTTACATAACAGTTTGAATGGTCTCCTTAAGGCTACATTATATAACCCCATATCCTACCCCTACCTCTACCTGATTCATTGTAATTGCATAGAATTGCACTGCATAGGAACTTTATGCCAGGGATGTCCAAACATGGCAACTTTAAGATTTGTGGAGTTCAGTTACCAGAATTCCCCAGCTAGCATGGCTGGATGCAGAATTCTGGGAGTCAAAAGCCTACAAGTCTTAAAGTTGCCAAGATTAGACACCCCTGGCAAAGAGTTTCTACATTCTGTGCTGAGACAATTACAATGAATCCAGTAGACAAACCCTCACATAGAGTTTCTTCTATTAATCTCTTCATGGTTCCTTTTCTTATGCTAGACCTCCAGTCTGTGTCTATCAGCTTCTACATCTTTTGGCTTTCCAAGTCTTAATTCATCCCTAACCATAATCACTGGGCAATTTCCTACCCAATGAAACTCACCAACTGCTCTTTCCCTAGTTTCCAAACTGCTTCTACATTCTTTCCAAAAAGATTTGCACCTCTTTTGTAACTTACTGAAGACCTCATGAGAGAGGCATGACTACTTTGTTGTAAGTTGAGATGTGTGTATGTTTATATAACAATAAAAATAACAATAATAGAGTTGGAAGGGACCTTTGAGGTCTTCTAGTCCAACCCCCTGCTCAGGCAGGAAACCCTATACCAGGGGTGTCAAACTGCGATGCGTCACACGGAAGCAATAGCAGAACAGTGCCGATATGTCATGTGACGTCACGTGACGTCGCGAGTTTGATATGTCTGCCCTGTACCATTTCAGACAAATGGCTGTCCAGTCTCTTCTTTAAAACTTCCAGTGTTGGGAGCATTCACAACTTCTGGAGGCAGGTCATTCCACTGAATAATTGTTCTAACTGTCAGGAAATTTCTTCTTAGTTCTAGATTGCTTCTCTCCTTGATTAGTTTCCATCCATTGCTTCTCGTCCTGCCTTCAGGTGCTTTGGAGAATAGCTTGATTCCCTCTTCTTTGTGGCAACCCCTGAGATTTTGGAACACTGCTATCACATATGGATATTATTTAATGAAGTAGCTTTGGAGTTTAGAATAGTCCTAAAACTTATGGATTGCAAATTGGAGGGGAAAAGCAGTATCTGGAAAAAATAATCAGTAAGTTTTAATGCATAAATGCTTTTGACTGATGTTGTTAATTCAGCCTAAACCTGCACTTGCCATAGCTTATAAATCTACTAATATCAATCTATGAACTAATTTCATGTGTTCCCAAATTAAACAGGAAAAGCAGATATCTAGTAGCTAAACCTGCAAGCAAATGTGTTAGTCAAGTATAACATTTACACAATATTTGGAAGTTTCAGTTCACTTACTTCTCCTTTGACTTCCAATATGGTGATATTTCTCTTATGCTGGAAGTTGCATATTGACTATAAATTTAAGAAAGTCTACCTTCAGAAAAGTTAGGAACATGCATTAAATTAGTTTGGAGGAGTTCAATGACAATTAGTATAGCTTAAGAGTGTGATATGCAAATTAGCAATGTTTCAATAAATTAATTCTGGGTGAACAGATTTCTCTTTGCTAAAAAAAAACACACCAGAGAACCCTGGGGTCAACTACAAATGAAAAGCAAAATACAAGTGAGGCACTTTAGTAAGAGTCTTTAATACCTGACTTTACAAAATAGTGGAGTTTGTTATGATAATTTGATCATGCTTCTTTTTTTTACAGGGTAATAATAGCCATACTGCAAACTAATAATCTCCAAGGCCAAAAGTATATATATTAACCAAATATATAATTATTACTGAGTTAGGAAAGCCTCAGATGGCTATTATACTGTAATCATACTAATTGTGTATTATTGGAATACACACTATAATTGACATTGGAACAACAATGGCTATAAGAATAATAAAAAGCAGTTTGTTTTTTTTGTTTTGGAATAGCCTACCGGAATTGCAACATAAAAAATTAGAAAAAGTTCCATACATGCTGAAAATTGCATATATACTTGTGCTGAAAATTGCATACACCCCTTTATGCATAAGTAATGCTAAGCAAAGGCAGAAAGCAATTAAGAAATATACTCAAAAGAAAGATCATAAGACTCTTGCCAGTATCTTAGCAATAGTGTCAGCATATCCTGCAAATATACAAATGCAAATGAAAAGAAAATATAGCTAAAGCTGTTTATACCAACTGTTTTCTTCCATATTGTTATATCTTGCAAACCTTCCTTGTTTCCAGCACATCCATTTATTGCTTCATATATAATCTTTTCTTCCTTAAACTTCTAACCTCTCTCTTTCTGAAGATCCCTACAAAGATATCCATCAATAGCTTTCTTGGGTTCCCCATGTTATCAATCCCAGTAATTCTTCATATATTTATTTTGCTATACAGTTCTCATTTATTCACCACACCTATCCAGCAACAACTTCACCAGTCTTCACCCATCCTGTCAACTCATTTGCTCTTTCTACATATATTTACTTTGCTATTTAATCCTCATTCCTTCTTTCTACACCTTCAAAATACCTATTTCATTTTTGTCAGCCAAATTCATTTAGCACTCATTTATTCTTTGCCTTCTCACATTGTTTTAACACACACACACACACGTCTTAAATAACTCATTTCCATTGTATTCAGTGTGTCTACTCATATACCAAAATCTCACTTTGCAGAGCAAAGAGGTCAGAAATTTGACACACAGTCATTTTCAGGACCATAGTCTTTGTGCTATACCATGTCAGTACTTTTATAATGTGCATATTTAAAAATGTATCTTACCAGGACTCCAGCACTAATTGTCATTAAATATTTCCATCTTAAAAGATTTCAATCCAGATGTTTCCTGCTGGATCTGTATGCTTTCTCTGGGGAACTAATATTGAGACCCTGTATTTTTATCAGCACTATTTCATCCCATGGCAATTGTTCAGGCATTTTGGCTATCCAACTATAAGCCAGTTTGCTTTTTATTATTTTTTAATAAAATTCTTAAATTGCAAGGGTGAGGGTTTTTTTCTTCTTCTCATCTCCTCAAAAGGCTATTGTTCTCTGGACAAATGCTGCTGTTGTGGCCAAACCTGAATCAATTCAACCAAATTACTTTCAAGGTATAACATACATTTATTAAGCATGCAAACACCTATAGTGTTTGTTGAATTTCCGTTGGCAGCTTGCTGAGCAGCTCTGAGTAAAACCAGAATCACACTTTTTGTATATTTCAAAGACAAGACAAGGAAGAATGCAGAAAACAGTGTAAATTATAGCATAATGTTGGTCCTTTTTTATAAACACATCTGGGTGACCTTCTTATGATTTATCCTTCCTACCATGACAGCATGCTAGCTATATTATCTTTGAGATATAGTCAGTGATATACAAAAAAAATGCTTCTTGGGCCACTGGTTCCTGTCTGATTTCTCTCCTTGTGACAACTCTGGGTTAATTCAGCTTACTGTGAATATTTTATTACAACACAATATTTTAATACAAGGGCAATTTAAGCAGTTGACATATATTTGGGGGATGGGGAGGATATCTCATAGGTTTGGTAGTAAATGTGGGGATGGTACCTTTTACCACCACAGAACAAAGTTATTTTGATTATGTGGCCATCATCATCATCATCATCATCATCATCATCATCATCATCATCACCATCATGTCATCTGCCTAGTTTCCAGTGAACAAATTGTAAGCAAGTTTGTAACACTCTTTTTCACTAATCGGTGTTGAGAAGGCCAAAACATTTCCATCTTCTTCTAGGAAGATGGATGTTGAATGCTGGAAGAAGTAAAATATAACATAACCTAAAACAAGAAACTGTGCCATGAAGCTAGTTAAGAACGATGGTTTTGAATGTCCACTTTCTTCACTGGCCAATTTTACACCCTTCCTTGCAAGTTCATCTCTATGTTCAGCAACTCAGAATTCCTATCTGACATTTGCCTGGCCTCTAAAGACATTTTGCACAGATATAACCATCTTTTAGGCTTGTTTTTTTTAAAAAAAAATTAAAAATGCCTTTGGATTAGAGAATTACTATAAGTGTCTTCTCTATGGTTCTGTATTATTTGTTTTATTATATTTTAACTCTTAGTACCAGGATATGACAACACTTAGCTGGTTTTGTCTGATCCTGAGAGCTATGTAGTTTTCCATATTTTTGTGTTTAGATGGCTTTGCCATATTTGTGGCACTACTCTTTTTAGAATTATTGGGTCAATATAACAATAGCAAAATCTAAGTATTAAAACAAATATTAAGTTAAGAGTATTTCACAGATGGCAGCCAAAATGCAAAATGAGTGCTGTCTATATGATAGCACCTTACATAATTTTATTCTGTCTCTACCTCATTTTGAAGTATTCCTTCACCGTTCTTCTAAACTGAAAATTTGCTGTGGTTAAATCTATCAGAATGAACACAAGATGTCACTGGGGAGTTTGTTAGGAAGTTGCAAGTTTCTTAATCAAAGCAGGGCATTAGAATAAATTTGGTTAGATTTCATTTACTCAAGCATCAATTTAATAACTGAAAACTCTGAACAAGAAGGTGTCTTTCACTTCTCTGCCCCATGCAGTTCATTAGGTGGAATTATAACACAAATACCAAATGTTCTGAAAGATCTTCAAGAAAGTAAAGAGTGCAATCAAATCAGATAGTGAATTAATAATGGAGAGATGAAAGGGAATGGCCAGCAGAGCACATTTCATGGAAAAGTGTTCAATTAATGTTTAATATAACACAAATATCCTTTTATGCTTAAGATGTGTTCCAACATATAATCTTAAACCCCATGAAACAAACTGAATACAATGGTGTCATTGAAGTTAATTGGACAATTTATTACCAAATACAGGTAGTCCTTGACTCACAACCATTCATTTAGTGACCATTCAAAGTTACAAAGTCACTGAAAAAAATGACTTATGAGCATTTTTCACACTTATAACCCTAGCAGAATCCCCATGGTCACATGATCAAAATTCTGACTCTTGGCAACTGACTTGTATTTATGATGGTTGCAAGTGTCCTGTGATGACAAACAAAGTCAATGTGGAAGTGACACCAGTGTTACTACTTTAACAACTGCAGTGATTCATTTAACAACTGTGGCAAGAAAGGTTATAAAATGGGCAAAATTCACTTAACAAATGCTTTGCTTAGCAACAAAAAATTGGGTTCAATTGAGGTTGTAAGTTGAGGACTATCTGTAAAAACAGGAAAACCCCACATGCTGGTTATAAATTATGAATCTGCAGCGATATTGGGACTGCAATAATACCTAGTCCCAAGGCACTTCACAATTTGGGATGAATGATAATATGATACTCATATCTATTCTACATAAGTTGTCTATTTATTCTATCCATTCATTTTACTCCAACCAAGATGATGAAGTATAACATAGTTATCAACCACAGCTTATTTGGACATCCAAGATAGTACCTCTGTTCATGCCATACCATCTGCCACCCAAGACAGCTTTTCTTTCTTGTATATGATTAAAATAAACAATAAATATTAGAGGCATCTTTTACCTTGCTTGACAAAGTCTTTGGAAAGGAACAGGAACAGATTATAACAATTTTTTTAAAATGATGCTGAAGACCATTAATAAGAATGTACCATATGTCTCTTATTGTATGAAGTTTTGCCAAGCATCTCCAAGTGTTCCAAAAATGTTCCTTCCCCCCAAAAAAACATTTTACTGCTGAGTACTTACTAATGGACTGTACTGCCCAGAAAAGATCCTCGTGTCCATCCTTTTTCAACCCAACACATTGTTTCACTCCAAGGGTTTTTTTTAGTCAATTTAATTTTCAAACTGATTTCAACAGGATAATAGTCAGAATTAATAGAGAAACATGTCCATGACTCTTAAGGTTGCATGTACAGAACTGAATCATAATACAACTTTATAGATAGTACATTGTACACAAACATGTTAATTCCAACAAAGTTTGACCAAATGCAAACTTGTACAGGAGTTCTTTACCTTTTATATTCCAGGTGTCCCAGATTTTTGTGCATCTGGCTAACCTATAAATCTGCTTTGCTTTGCAGGTTTGCAACCATTCAACCTATAAACCTTGTTTGCTAAGCTAAGAGGGAGTGATGGCTCAATATGCCAATATAAATTACACAAATGAACTAAACTTTGCATAAAATGCTTCAGGGCGAAAATCCAACACTTCTGTTAATATGCCACAAGAGTTTAGAATGGAATACCTTACCTAGATGATAGGTCATAGGCTTAACTGTAAATGCTGAATATTTACAAAATATTCTAATAATACAAGAGAAAAATGTCTTCCATTATACAAAAACTCTAATACGGTAATCAATTTGTTCAGTTCGCTTCAGCAAGGCAATCCAACTTTATTGAATAAAAAAACAAACAAAACTAAGGACAATCAACCATTGCAAATAGATGCTATCGTGCTTAGTGTACTAGCACTAAGGAAAAGAATTACTTGTCTTGCAGAGCTAAAAGCTTTAGGCAACCCAATGTTTTAAAAGTTTAAAGATCGTGTTCCTGTTAGGGAGATGGTATATTCAGTGTTAGTGTTAGAGGCTAGATGTTTAAACTAAGAATTTAAAATGCGATGGCAAGTGGAAATTGACATGAGAAACATGTTTTTCTGGTAAAGTTGTTATGCAATTTTTTGTGAAGAGCAAGTTCATATTTTATGGAAATTAAACAAAACAAAACAAGAGAATCCTGTTAGTGACTGTATCTGAATCACAAAAAGCTGAACAGCTTTTTTTTCTTAGGTTTTCATATATGCACTCTTTTGCTCCAATGAAATATGGCAATATATTGTAAACAATATTTTCACCCAGCTAAATAATACAAGGAAATAAAACATATTTATTGACTCCAGGATAGAATACAGTTTAGAAATTACATGCAATACTAATAGCCTGGGAACAAGTAACACATAGTCAATTTGGGATACTGAAAGGACACTTTATTTCTTTCCCTTCATGTCTTGCCGTGATGAAAAAAACAGTTTTAAAAGTGAATGCTAAAGTTTATACAGTGTTGCAGGAATCCTCTCTGCTTTTCAAAAGGTGAAAGTGAATTATTGCAATGATACCAAGCTTTTGCTTTTTGTTTTGTTTGTTTTATGTGCCTTTAATTAAGATAGGTCATGTGAAAATATAAAATGTGGAAGTTTACAGTTATCCATTTTTATATCTTCAATCCACTATTTCCTATGTAATATAACTACAGGAATACCTCTGTGTCTTACCTTCTCTTTTCCTAAAACGTAACTACTCTTGAAATATTAACAGAGCAATAAGTTTACAGTACTAAGTTTTAAGAAGAGACTGGACAGCCATTTGTCCGAAATGGTGTACGGTTCCTGCCTGAGCAGGGGGTTCGACTCGATGACCTCCAAGGTCCCTTCCAACTTTATTATTATTATTATTATTATGGATCATCGCACAGTCAGCCAGATGTTCAGACTGGATTTGGCATTTTGTCTACCTATCGAGTCCTTACCCAGGACCTGGGATAGGCAGATGTGGATGTTTGATGGTATTACAGATATCGTCACAGGATGGAAGCAGTTCCTAGTAAGGCTGCCTTTTGCAATTGACTAATAGCGAATNTTTTTTGTCTTTCTTATCAACAATTGTTAAGTCCGGGGTGTTATGTTGCAGGTGCTTGTCTGTTTGAATTCTGAAGTCCCAGAGCAGTTTAATTTTATCATTTTCTATGACTTTCTCTATTTTATGATCCCACCAGTTTTTGCTTACAGGCAAATGATATTTCTTGCAGATCTTCCAATGCACCATTGTTGCTACTTTGATTATGATGATGATGATGATGATGATGGAACTGAGAGATTATGAAAGAATTATTTGGATCAAATACCAGCAGAAAGCAAAAGTATAATAACTGTAAACAAAATAAAGCAAACTGTATAATAAGTTTTTAAAAGATTAATGTTTTTACATGTGTTTGGTGAAGTAGATTAGAGGGAAAAGCACACTGATGAAGTTAGGGGATATTATATACAGTATGTTTATAGTTTGGTTATACTCATTTTAATCCATTAACGGACCATAATAAATTGTTTTCTGAATTATGCACTTAAAACTGTTGCTTTCAGATTTGAATGATCTGGAAAAAAAATTGTCCGCAAATTCTTTAATGAATTGCATTTCAAAACAGTTTAGAAACTGACTAGTCTGAGATAAGACCTCACAGAAGTATATGCATAACATTTCTTCAATGTTTCTATTGTGATTTCAAAGTTATTTGAAGGGTTTCATTGTGATCTACCTAGCACTATCTGACTGAGATCTGAGACATCTTTTCTCATAAATAATTCCAATGAATGAGCAATAGTAATACCACTTAGACTTATATACCACTTCACAGTGCTTTACAGCCTTTCTAAGCAGTTTGCAAATGTACTGCACTTGAGTCAGTGAGAATCAAACTGCTGGCAGTTAGGAGAGTTAGCCTGCAATACTGCATTCTAACCACTGATCAGCATGGCTCTTAATTAAGACAAACTGTAATAATATTTCATAATACGGTTCCACTATTTGTATAGGGAAACAAAAAAACAAGTAGAACAGAACAGAATAGAATAGAAAATTTTTTTCTATTGGTCCTAGTTGATTGGGCTGTGTTTTAAGTGTGTCCTTAGCACTGATTGATGCTGTATTCACTTAACAACTGTGTTACTAGTTTAGCAACTGCAATGATTCAGCTAACAACAGTGGAAAGAAAGGTCATTAAAGTGGGGAAAACTCATTTAACAAATGTCTCCCTTAGCAATATAAATTTTGGGCTCAGTTGTGGTCATAAGTCAAGAACTACCTGTATTTGCGTGTTTGAAATGTTTCTCATGCATGGCATCAAAGTATAAAAAGTTGAACCTTCCAGGTAATTGTTATATGCAGTTGGTCAACAATTGAAATATTTTTTGTATCTGATGGTTATAAAAGAAAAAGTGAAAGATCTTTCTCTAAAATTATAACATTGATATTTGGAGAACACCCTCAAAAGTGTTCACTACAGAATAGTGCAACAATGCCAGGGACAAAACTTGTAATTAGGAAGCAAGTTAATGGAATAAGGACAATGGGTTCATAGTATGTCATCGTCTGAAATTTGTAAAATAAGATTTGAATGGCAATTGAGAACTATTGTGGGAATTATTAGCAGAACAAGTCTGGACTGGTATTAAAGAAATTATTTCATGTCCTGTGAATAATTTGATTGCAGACAGCATTTAACATTTTCCATGATGCTTTTATTGTATTTTTCCCCCTTCTTTAAATTATTGAATCTGGAAGTAATTCATTTTGATTCTTTTATAATAGCTGAGAGGCTAACATTGCATTATTTACAGAACATAAATCTCCATAATGTCCAATGGCCATTAAAAGAAAGATGTCAATTCAATAAAATTGACTTGTATCATTATACGTGTTCCAGGAACTACGTATCTTCAACTTGAGGTAACAAGAGAACCATTCAGACTAGGGTGCAGATTAGAAAATACTATCCTAAAGGATTTTATTCATGAAAAGATTCAGGGAATCTTTCAATTCCACTTATCTATTTCTATATTTAAATCTATTTATAGTGTGCTTTCTGATAGAAGACAATTCATATATAAGTGAACTTACAGTGAACTTATTTTCAAAACAAGAAAAATAAAAAAATATCTTCAAATCATAATTAATTGCAACGTAGTAACTAATCAACATCTCTTGTCAAATATAAAATGAACCAGTTAAAGGATCATGCTGAAATCAAATGAAGATATAAGGTAAGGAAGTTGACAGGATAACAGCATTGCTTGCTGAGAGTTTATAATACATATGAGTTCACTATATAGGACACTGGTCCAAACACTGATGCATTAAGAACAAGTCACCTATTCAGATATTTTAAAAAGAGCTGAATGATGAAACCATCATTTACCAAATGATTGGCTGCTGCTTTTGGCATTCGCAAAGGCACCTCTCTCTTGTCCTTGAGTTATACTACTGCATATTTCTATTTAACTTACAGTGATCATTTCTAAATATGTCTCTAAAGTCTTTGGCACCTGGAAAGTTGGTCCATACCTGTTCCCTCCTTTTGTTCTCTTTTTTTCCTGGGCAGTATATCTTAATTTCTGATGAAGCATAATCACTTACATAGCAACGAAATATGTTTCAGTGGCAAAGAAAATTGATGACAAGAATAAAATGATTAGAGATGGAAGGGATTTGCAAAAATCAAATCTGATTGGAAGAATAAGTAATCATAGTGGACTTTAAATGATTTAGTTTATTTTAAATTACAAAGATTTTTGTTGCATCTGAGGGAGATGGAAAGTTAAGATTAGATAGATAGATAGATAGATAGATAGATAGATAGATAGATAGATAGATAGATAGATAGATAGATAGATAGATAGATAGATAGATGGATGGATGGATGGATGGATGGATGGATGGATGGATGGATGGATGGATGGATGGATGGATGGATGGATGGATGGATGGATGGATGGATGGATGGATAGATAGATAGATAGATAG
>NW_015392587.1:0-3396 GCF_001527695.2 Protobothrops mucrosquamatus | reverse complement strand
AGATGGATGGATGGATGGATGGATGGATGGATGGATGGATGGATGGATGGATGGATGGATGGATGGATGGATGGATGGATGGATGGATGGATGGATGGATAGATAGATAGATAGATAGATAGATAGATAGATAGATAGATAGATAGATAGATAGATAGATAGATAGATAGATAGATAGATAGATAGATAGATAGATATGCATTTTATGGATTAAAGGACACCTTTATAAAGATAGTAATATTGAAACACAAACTCATACGCTAATTTTCAAAAGACATATGCAAAGAGCTTCTAATTCATAGTGTCTTCTAATTTCATTTCCATTACAGACTGAATAATTTTATATACAGCTATTACTAGCAGATAAGATATTCCCATTAGGGCTAATACTTACGCAAAAATCTAGTTTTCATCCTGAAGAAGAGATAGATGAGGAGAAACAGTTGCTCAATCTCAAAATCTCAGAACACTGATTCTGCATTGGTTTGCCTGGTCTTAGAAGGGGGCAGCGAAGGTTTGAACAAGCTTTCAAGAATCTGTTAATATCTCTGTCAACAATAAAGTAATATTCCTTGAATTCTTGAGGTAACTATTTCTTAACTGAGCCTGACATCATTGAATGATCTAGTACAGGGGTAGGCAACCTCGACTCTTTTATGACTCATGGACTTCAACTCCCAGAATTCCCGAGTCAGCACAGCTGACTCGGGAATTCTGGGAGTTGAAGTCCATGAGTCATAAAAGAGTCAAGGTTGCCTACCCCTGATCTAGTATCTCACTGCACTTTGGATGGGTCAGTTCAGGGAGCTCTTATTTGGAGGAAGGGGGGGGAGAGAAATGGGTCAAAGGAATTATGAAAGAAAAATATAAAAATTACACTGAGAGCAAGCAAATTAATAATTGGACGTGACACAGCCATCTCTGTACGATTAATTTCTTATCCTATATAAAGTGAAAAGAAACTTTTTAAAACTTGTTTAAAAAATACATTATTAAAATATTGTTTAATCCAGAGAAAAAAGGTTACACGTCTCTAGCCAGATTGATAACAAACTGAGTTCCAAGTTTAGTTTGTAGTCGTTTTTTTTTTTACAAGGACTGCGCTTGTGGGGGCTTAAGACAGAATTGCCATATAATGCACAGTTGGATATATCAATTTTTTTTAACATAATGCAGCAGATGAAGGAGAAAGGAAAGGATATAGCACACGTTAGCTATATGTGCAAACAAGCACTAAAATATGCGGGATCAGGTTGTCCTGTAAAAATGACAAATGAAAGTTGAAAGAATAACTGTGAACATAACTGTTCTACATTCTCTTGGGCTTCCTAAAAAAGAAATATAAAAAATGGTTTATGCATATGAGAAAGACCTTTAGCAAGGCTTACAACATTAATCACTAGAGATTAAAATTTATTTTGCATTGATTATTTTAGCAGGCTGTCTATTCCAGACACTATTTCAAGACTGGTTTCTTCTAAAATGGATATATCACAAAATATAAGGTTGGTGAACAATCATGTTTAAGAGCCTGGACAATAAACCAAAGTCTCTCCCATTTCCTTTTCATATCTGATAGATCAGAGTTTACTACACTATGTTATCTGTTATGTACAGTAAACTGACATCATCAGCATCTAAATACTTTGTCAAGACTTTATCCGTGTGGTATATATGTAGAATTAAATCCTTTCATGTGATGAAATATGAATCAATATGAGCCAGCAGTTTGAGGCTGCATTAACAGAGTATGAAGCTCACATGAAA
The DNA here is from genome assembly GCF_001527695.2 of Protobothrops mucrosquamatus. Lineage (NCBI taxonomy): Eukaryota > Metazoa > Chordata > Lepidosauria > Squamata > Viperidae > Protobothrops > Protobothrops mucrosquamatus. The sequence goes on along the minus strand of NW_015392587.1, from coordinate 1,629 downwards.
TTCTAGTACCACTTTACAAAGCCCTAGTAAGACAACACTTAGAATACTGTATCCATTTTTGGTCACTATATTATAAAAAAGATGCTGAGATTCTGAAATGAGGGTGGAAAAGAGCAAAAAAGATGATTAGAGGCGATGCTAAAACATATGAAGAACGGTTGCAGGAATTGGATTTGTCTAGTCTAATGAAAAGAAAGACTAAGGAATGACATGATAGCAGCGTTCCAATATTTTAGGGGCTGCTGCAAAGAAGAAGGGGTCAACCTATTTTCCAAAGCATCAGAAGGCAAGACAAGAAACAATGGATGGAAACCAACCAAAGAGAGAGGCATTAATAATTAACCAGTGGAGAACAATTAACCACTGGAACAGCTTGCCTTCAGAAGTTGTGTGTGCTCCATCATTGGAGGCTTTTAAGAAGAAGACTGCACAGCCACTTGTCTGGAGCAAGAGGTTGGACTAGAAGACCTCTGAGGTCCCTTCCAACTCTGTTATTCGGTTCCATTAATTGAAATGTAGAAGCCGGAGGGATGGGCTACGTTGCAGAGGAATAAGAGGCAGCTTTAGTTCAGATAGTTTGTGTGAAAGAAGATTTTGTCTATCAGTGTGGGACTATAAAGAATTCTGCTTGGAAGAATCATCATGTGTCTTTCTTGGTTTTTGAATCTGATAACTGAAGCTCTCTAATATCTGCATCTGACATATATTCTGTGAACTATTAGGAAGGGGCTTCCATCATCTTTCTTTCACACAAAATATCTGGACTGAGCTGCCTCTTATTCAATGGAATGCACCCCCTTCCTCTGGGGAATCTAAGCTTACTACCTTTAATTAAAGATATATATTTCATTTTATCTGTGTAATGTGGGAAGATGTGACTGCCCTGTTTGTGGTAAAATCAGAGGTTTGGTGATGTAGCTATATCCACATAAATGTTCTGGTAACAGGAAAGCTCACTGTTATGTTTACTTAGGATTTCAGAAAAAAAATCCAGAGTAATGAGTCAGGAAATACCTGAAAATTTAAGTGGATATTCAGTTCAGTGATACCTTTTGTAACTGTTCAGACAGAAGCAAAAGAGGATGTTTGTTTTCATGTAATTTGGCTCATGTTTCTCTCAAGTTCTTTCTGAATGCCTTAATATTCAATCTTTATCCAGACTGACTCAGTCTTCACCGACATATGTACATGACATCTGTACAGTGTATACTTTGCTGTCAAGGATGACATTAACAAAATTATCATACTTGGATTATGAGTTTTCAGCATACGGACCAACAATGTGCCAAAACTGGTCTTCCAATATTCCAAAAGTATTCTTCTGCAAAAGAACTTTATATATCAATACTTCACTCTCAGCGTAGTTTTGGCTTTCTTTCCGATGACATTTTCCAGTTGTGTTTCCAAGGTTAGCCTGTGGTGGTGAAGTTGCCGAGATTTTTGTGGTTGTTACTTTTCTACTCACATCTCCATCACTTTGCATCTTTCTGAAATGCACACACATCCTGACCCAAAAAGGCTCCATGTTTTTGTCATAATCTCTTCACTTGGGATTTAATTAAAGGAAGGCAGAGCAGTGGTACAGCACTGAAGAGAGTTGTGCAGTGAAACACATTCACATCTATCTCT
>NW_015392586.1:22419-42860 GCF_001527695.2 Protobothrops mucrosquamatus | reverse complement strand
ATAGAATAGAATAGAATAGAATAGAATAGAATAGAATAGAATAGAATAGAATAGAATTAAGGAATAGGATAGAATAGAATAGAACCGAATAGAACCGAATAGAGTAGAGTAGAGTAGAGACGAGTAGAGTAGAGTAGAGTAGAATTAAGGAATAGAATAGAATAGAATAGAATAGAATAGAATAGAATAGAATAGAATAGAATAGAATAGAATACAATATAGAATACAATATAGAATAGAAGAATAGAATAGAATAGAACAGAATAATAAAATAGAATATAGAATAGAATAATAATAGAATAGAATAGAATAGAATAGAATAGAATAGAATATAGAAGAGAACAAAATATAGAATAGAATATAGAATAGAAGAATCGAAGAGAATAGAATAGAATAATAAAATAGAATATGGAATAAAATAGAATCAAATCGAATCGAGAATATGGAATAGAATAGAAGAGAATATAGAAGAGAGAATATAGAATACAATATAGAATAGAAGTATCGAAGAGAATAGAATAGAATAATAAAATAGAATATAGAATAGAACAGAATAATAAGAATAGAATAGAATAGAATAGAATAGAATAGAATAGAATAGAATAGAATAAAGGAATAGGATAGAATAGAATAATAATAGAATAGAATAGAGAATAGAAGAACAGAACAGAACATCCTGTCGTTGCTTCAGCCGAGGCCCGGAGGGGGAAAGAAGCCGCTCATGAGACCCCCCTCTTCTCCCTCGCAGGTTCTCCGTCTTCGGTCTGGGCTCCCGGGCGTACCCCCACTTCTGCGCCTTCGCCCACGCGGTGGACACCCGGCTGGAGGAGCTGGGCGGGGAGCGGATCCTGCCGCTGGGCGAGGGGGACGAGCTGTGCGGCCAGGAGGAGTCCTTCCGCACCTGGGCCTCCAGCGTCTTCAAGGTGGGGCTGGGGGCAGAATCGGGCCCTCCCCCGGCGCCCCCCCATGCCACCCCCTCCCTCTTCTTCAGAAGCAGCCAGATGTTCCCGCTATAAGGCCTCCGGGCCTTTCCCCATCTCCTTTGCAAGGGCGCCGCTGTCCTCCGGTGGCCAGTGTCATTCAGGCGGTCCTCTACTACTTAACGACCGAGAGTTCCGTCGCTAAGTGAGGCCTTTGCGAAACGGGTTCCTGACCCCCGGTTCTACGGCCTTTCTCGCCGTGGCGGTTAAACGGATGGCGGCAATTGTTACGTTAGCGACACGGCTCTCCCCTCCCCCCCTTCGCTTCGCTCGTCGCGAAAGGGGGAAATCGCGTGACCCCGGGAGGCCACGACCATCGTAAGTAACAGGCAGTTCTCGAGTTGCAACAGTTCACTCAGAGACTTTTCCGAGTCTGCGATTCTGTAACGGTCTTCTGCTCGAGCGGGGGGGGGGTTTGGACTAGATGACCTCCGAGGTCCCTTCCCACTCTGTGATTCTGTAAGGGTCTCCTTCTTGAGCTGAGGGTTGGTCTAGATGACCTCTGAGGTCATTTCGAACGCTCTTATTCTGTAAGGGTCTCCTGCGTGAGCAGGGGGTTGGACTAGATGACCTCCGAGGTCCCTTTGAATTCTCTTATTCGGCGAGGGTCCCCTGCTTGAGAAGGGGGTTGGACTAGATGACCTCCGAGGTCCCTTCCAACTCTGTGAGCCTGTTATTCTACAAGGGTCCCCTGCTGAAGTGGGAGTTGGACTAGACGACCTCCGAGGTCCCTTTGAACTCTCTCGTTCTGTGAGGAGCTCCTGCTTGAGAAGGGGGTTGGACTAGATGACCTCTGAGGCCCCTTTGAACGCTCTTATTCTGCTCAAGTGGGGGTTGGACTAGATGACCTCCAAGGTCCCTTTGAACTCTTGTTGTTCTGTAAGGGTCTCCCGCTTGAGCAGGGGCTTGGGCTAGATGACCTCCGAGGTCCCTTCCAACTCTGCCATTCCGTAAGGGTCTCCTCCTTGAGCAGGGGGCTGGACTAGCTGACCTCCCTCACCTCTGTCTAGTAAGCGAGACCGGTTGGTTTTAAGTGAGTTTTGCCCCCTTTGGCCACTCCCTTGCCGCCGGTCGCTTTCTCCAGGGCCGTCGGCACTCGGGATGGACACGAAATGCACCGTCGTAAGTCGAGGACTGCCTGTTATCACATCCGGAGTGATAACCTCCATGTTTTTTTCCCCCCGCAGGCCGCCTGCGACACCTTCTGCGTCGCATCGGACACCGTCTCCGCCGAGGTTTTCTCCGCCCGCTCCAGCTGGAAGCGCAACCGGCACCGGGTCCTGGCCCACCCCAGCGTCACCTTTGACCTCCTGGCAGGTAGAAGGGCGGGGCATCCCCCCCTCCCTCGCCCGCCCAATTCGTCTCCTCCGATTGGCTGGTTGTTGTTTTTTTTCCCGCCAACGACCGATGGAAAACTGGTCCAACACAAGCAGCAGTGCGCGGAGCTGAGTTTCTGCGAGGGCCGTGCGCCGCGTGCACACAACCCTCCCCGCTTCCCCCACGACTCCACTGCTACCGGTCCGCACATGCGAAGGTGTGGAGGTGTATTTGTGCAACTGGCGCACACACGAAACCAGCTCCACTGCCCCCTCTCTGCCATTGCTGGTCCACACAAACGAGTGTGTGTTGACGTATTTGTGCAACTGGCACACACACGAAACCAGCTCCACTGCCCCCTCTCTGCCGTTGCTGGTCCACACAAACGAGTGTGTGTCGATGTATTTGTGCAACTGGCACACACACGAAACCAGCTCCACTCCTTCCTCTCCGCCATTGCTGGTCCCCACAGAGTGTGTGTTGACGTATTTTTGCAACTGGCACACACAAGAAACCAGCTGCACTGCCCCCTCTCCGCCGTTCCTGGTCCACACATACAAGTGTGTGGAGGTGTATTTGTGCCGCTGAGATCGGGCGGAGCTCGCCTTACTTCTCCCTCTGGAGAAGAGTCCGCAACCCCTGGGCCACAATCACGTACCGGTCCGTGACCGATTGGGAACCGGTCCACACAAGCAGCAGTGCACGGAGCTGAATTTGTGCAAGTGCTGCTCGCACACAACCCTCCACGCTCCCCCACTACTCCACTGCTGCCGGTCCACACATGCAACAGTGTGGAGATATATTTGTGCTACTGGCGCACGCACAAGACCATCTCCACTCCTCCCTCTCCGCCGTTGCTGGTCCACACCTGCAAGGGCGTGGAGCTGGATTTGTGCAAGTGGCACACACACAAAACCGTCCCCTTTCCTCCTCCCTCCGCCGTTCCTGGTCGACACATACGAGTGTGTGATGTATTTGTGCAAGTGGCGCACACACAAAACCCTCCCCTCTCCCCCCCACTCTGCCATTCCTGGCCCACACAAGTGTGTGGAGGTGTGCTTCTCCCTCTTGAGAAGGGTCTGCAACGTCTGGGCCACAATCACGTACCGGTCCACGACCTATGGGAAACCGGTCCAACACAAGCAGCAGTGCGCGGAGCTGAGTTTGTGCGAGTGCTGCGTGCACACAACCCTCCCCGCTCCCCTCACTACTCCACTGCTGCTGGTCCGCACAAGCAAGGGTGTGGAGTTGTATTTGTGCAACTGGCGCATGCACAAAACCATCTCCACTCCTCCCTCTCTGCTGTTCCTGGTCCACACATACGAGTGTGTGTGGAGATGTATTTGTGCAAGTGGCTCACACACAAAACCCTCCCCTCTCCCCTGCCCACTCCACCGCTGCCGGTCCGCACATGTGAGGGCATGGTGTTGTATTTGTGCAAATGACACACACACACAAAACCGTCCCCTCTCCCCCTCCTCCGCCGTTGCTGGTCCACACAGGCAAACACGCGGAACTGAATTTGTGCAAGTGGCACGGGCGCACAAAACCATCTGCGCTCCTCTCTCTCTCTCCGCTGTTCCCAGTCCACACGTACGAGTGTTTGTGCAAGTGGCGCACACACAAAACCCTCCCCTCTCCCCCCCTCTCCACAGTTCCTGGTCCACACACACGAGTGTGCGGAGGTGTATTTGTGCAAGTTGCACATGCCCAAAACCGTCCCCCTTCCACCGCCACCGGTCCACACATGCCAGCCCGCGGAGTTGTGTTTGTGTGAGTGGCACACACACACACAAAACCCTCCCCTCTCATCCCCGCGTCTGCTGTCGCCAGTCCGCAGCATGGGAAAAGTCGGACACCGCTGACTTGGGAGCATCCAGACGTTGCAAGGCACCCCAACTCTTCCATAAATGGAAACAGGCCATTGTGTGTGTGTGTGTGTGTAGGTGTGTAGGTGTGTTTGTGTGTTTGTGTTATTAAGGGTCCCCCCACCCCGAAAGCTCCTGAACGGCGATGCCAAGCAGTATCCTGTGTGTCCTCTCCCAGCGAGGGTCACGCGTGTGCCCCCTTCCTCAAATATGCCACAAATGGGGCTCCCCTCTTTTATTGCTGAAATGTGGGGGGGCAGAATGCATAACCCCCCCACTTGCCCAGCTGAACCACCATCTTTTCTCTCCCCCTCCCCTTCTCCCCCAGATCTGACGAAGATGCATAAACGGAAGGTGTTCCCCTGCTACGTCATTTCGGTCACAAATCTGCAGAGCTCCGATTCCGGGTGAGGGTCCTCTGGGGGGCGGCGGAGGAGGAGGAGCCCCCCTCCTGTGGGGTGGGGAGGGTCCCTCCTGAATGCCGTGCTCCCCCCCACAATCCCCTCCCTTCCACTCCCCCCGGGACCGAGCTTCAACTCCATCAGGACAGAGTGAGTCCTCGACGTACGAGGGACAACGACGTCGGTAAACACGACGTTTCTCCCGTGCGTTTTGCCCCCTACGACGGCCTTCCTCCCCACGGTCGTGCGGCAGATCCCTGCCATGGGAAGGTCGCACGAGGGGATCGGGGGGAACACACACACCCCCTCGGGGATGCCGCGACCGTCGTAAGTACGAGTCGGTTGCTAAGTGCACGGATTTTGATCGCGGGAGGCCGTCAGGGTGAAAAAAAGAATCCTAAGTCAATTTTTTCAGTAATTTGGGACGGTCACTAAGTGAACTGGTGTAAGTCAAGGCCTCCCTGTGTTTCGTCCGGGTCTCCTGCCGCCCGAGAGTTGAGGGGCACCCTTTGAGGCCATGTAGTTCACCCTTTGCTCAGGGCGGGGGTCCCAACGGATGGAGTAGAATGGAAAAGAATAGAATAAAAATAATGAGAGAAGAGCAGAAGAATAAGAATAGAATAGAATAGAATACTACTACTAATAGAATAATAGAATAAAAAGAATAGAATAGAATAGAATAGAATAGAATAGAATAGAATAGAATAGAATAGAATAGAATAGAATAGAATAGAACAGAATAGAACAGAACCACAGAGCTGGAAGGGACCTCGCAGGTCATCTAGTCCCACCCCGCCTCCCCAACGCCATCTCTCTCTCTGAGGGTCCCGTGCCGGGGAGCAGAGCCGTGGCACCCCTCTTGGCCGTGGATTCAGATGGGGATGTGTGTGTGTGTGGGGGGGTCCCTCCACAGCCTCTGGGGGGGCCCTGGGGGGGCTCCACCCTCACTGACGGCTTCCCTCCCCCCTACCCCCCCAGCCGCTCCACCCTCCTGGTGCGCCTGCAGACGGGAGACCAAGCGGAGCTACAGTACCAGCCGGGCGACCACGTCAGCATCTTCCCGGCCAACCGGGCGCCGCTGGTGGAGGCGCTCATGCGCCTGGTCCAGGACCCCCCGCCGGCCGAGGAGCCCGTCGCCGTGGAGACCCTGGAGGCGGGCACCGAGGGTGAGAACCCGGGGAGGGGTGGGTGGGTGGGGGCCGCTGAGTCCTGGGGGGGCGGAGAGCAGAGCCCCCTCCCGCACACCTGGAGAGCGGCACTCCAGGTATGGTAGGAATCCCCCCCAAAATACTACTACTACTACTACTACTACTACTACTACTACTACTACTACTACTAATAATAATAATAATAGTAGTAGTAGTAGTAGTAAAGTTGGAAGGGACCTCAGAGGTCATCTAATCCAACCCGTCGTAAAATACGACCCAATATGTCGCGCCGGTCGTAAGCGTGAACAACGGCCTGGATCGGTCCCTTTTTTTTCCACTGGGGTTGTAAGTCAGACCGTAGGTCACTAAATAAATCTGTCGTAAATCGAGGACGGCCTGGATCGGTTTGGGGCGCGATCCATTGACGCTCTCGCCCGTTCCGTCTGTCGCAGGGGTGAAGCGGATGTGGGTGCCCAGCTCCCGGTTGCCCCCCTGCACCCTGCGCCAGGCGCTGACCTACTTCCTGGATATCACCACGGCCCCCAGCCCCCAGATGCTCCAGCTGCTGGCCGGCCTGGCCGAGGACCGGACGGAGCGGGAGAAGCTGCAGCGGCTCAGCCAGGTAGGAGGAGGGGGGACGCGTCCGAATCGAGGATCGCCAAGCGGGAAGGGGACCCGTAGGTCCTCTAGTCGGACCCTCTGCTCGAGCAGGAGACCCTTACAGAATTACAAAATCACAGAGTTGGGACCTTGGAGATCATCCAGTCCGACCCCTGTTCGAGCAGGAGACCCTCCCAGAATTTCATAGATGGACAGAGCTGGAAGGGATCTTGGAGGTCATCTAGTCCGATCTCAAAGGAGTATCTGTATTTTGTCTGAATGAAGCCCAACCCCTCTTGAGGTTCCCTTTTAGGGACACCCCTTACAAAAGCCCCCCGGTGCCCATCCCAGGGTCAGCTGGGCTTCATTTTTGCTGTTTTTACTACTATGCCCCATGCTGAGTGCCCATCCTTGTGCCCCCAGGACTCCCTACTCTACGAAGAGTGGAAGTGGTTCCGGTGCCCGACGGTGGTCGAACTGTTGGAGGAGTTCCCCTCGGTGGCGCTGCCCACCTCGCTGCTGCTCACCCAGCTGCCCCTACTACAGGCCCGCCAGTACTCCGTTAGCTCCGCGCCCGACACCCATCCGGGGGAGCTGCACCTCACCGTAGCCGTGCTAAACTATCGCAGTCAGGGTGAGTGGACAGGAAGATATCAGGGCGCCTCGGAGGGAGGCCAGCCAGTGTCTCCAGGCTGTGTGGGTCTATAATTCACCGTGGCTAACTCGGCACGAGTAACTCACCACGGCCATCTAGCTAGGGGCAACTTGCTACGGGTAACTCGCTGTGGGACTACTCACTGCGGGATAACTCGCTGAGGGATAATTCGCTGAGGGATAACTCACTGTGGGATAACTACCTGTGGGATAACTCGCTGAGGGATAATTCACTATGGGAGAACTCGCTGAGGGATAATTCGCTGAGGGATAACTCGCTGAGGTATAACTCACTGTGGGATAACTCACTGAGGGATAACTCACTACGGGAGAACTCGCTGAGGGATAACTCGCTGTGGGATAACTCGCTGAGGGAGAAGTCGCTGAGGGATAACTCGCTGTGGGATAACTCGCTGTGGGACAACTCGCTATGGGAGAACTCACTGTGGGAGAATTCGCTGTGGGATAACTCGCACAGGGATAACTCGCTGAGGGAGAACTCGCTGAGGGAGAAACCGCTGTGGGAGAATTCGCTGTGGGATAACTCGCAGAGGGATAACTCACTACGAGATAACTCGCTGTGAGATAACTCGCAGAGGGATAACTCACTACGGGATAACTCGCTGTGAGATAACTCACTGTGGGATAACTCACTACGGGAGAACTCGCTGAGGGATAACTCACTGTGGGATAACTCACTACGGGATAACTCACTGTGGGATAACTCACTACGGGATAACTCGCTGTGAGATAACTCACTGTGGGATAACTTGCTGAGGGATAACTCACTGTGGGATAACTCGCTGAGGGATAACTCACTGTGGGATAACTCACTACGGGATAACTCGCTGAGGGATAACTCACTGTGGGATAACTCACTACGGGATAACTCACTGTGGGATAACTCGCTGAGGGATAACTCACTGTGGGATAACTCACTGTGAGATAACTCGCTGAGGGAGAAGTCGCTGAGGGAGAAGTCGCTGAGGGAGAAGTCGCTGAGGGATAACTCACTGTGGGATAACTCACTGTGGGATAACTCGCTGAGGGAGAAGTCGCTGAGGGACAACTTGATGCGGGAGAAGTCACTGCGGACAACTCGCTACAGGACAAGTTGCTGTAGAAAACTTGCTATGAGAGAACGCGCTGTGGGAGAACGCGCTGCGGCCAACTCGCTGCGGTGAATTGTCTGAAGGAAAACTTACTACAGACAACTCCCTTTGAGACAACTTGTTGTGGGACAACATTTAACACTAACATCAAAAAAATGGTGGCATAAACTCATTTAAGAAAGAATGCCAAAGGAGGGCCCAAATGAATTGCGAATGATGAACATTAAAACAATCTTTTATTTGTTTTAAGAAATTAAATTGAGTCGTTAAATTGTCCCGCGGCGAGTTGGCTGCGGCGAGAGCTGGCGGGTGGAAGGCAACTCCGTGGGGCTCACCGTGGTGTTTCCGTTTTGCCCCCTAGATGGGAAGGGCCCCATGCACTACGGAGTCTGCTCCACGTGGCTGTCCCAGCTCTCTCCGGGCGAGATGGTGCCAGCTTTCGTCCGAAGGTAAGGAACTTCCAGATGGGTATCGGAGTCCTGGGGCGTCCTTTTCTCTCTCGAACACATCTTTCGAGGGGGATTCCACTGATTGGGGGGGGGCTCTGTTTTTGAAGCAGTTGCTCCCCCCCCGAGATACAGGTAGTCCTCAACTTACAAGCGCAATTGGGTCCAACAAATCCGTTGCTAAGTAAGAAAATTGTTGTTAGTTTTGACTTAAAACTGGACTAGGAGTTGGACTAGATCATCTCTAAGGTCCCTTACAACACTGTGATTCTGTAAAGGTTAGGGTTAGGGTTAGGGTTACAATCTAGTCCTACCCCCTGCTCGAGCAGGAGACCTTTACAGAATCATAGAATGACAGAGCTGGACGGGACCTCAGAGGTCATTTAGTCCAACCACCCAGCTCAAGCAGGAGACCCTTACAGAATCATAGAATGACAGGGCTGGAAGGGACCTCGGAGGTCATTTAGTCCAACCCCCTGATCCAGCAGGACACCTTTACAGAATTAGAGAATCACAGACTTGGAAGGGATCTCAGTGGTCATCTAGTCCAACCCCCTGCTTGAGCAGGAGACCCTTACAGAATCATAGAATGACAGAACTGGACGGGACCTTGGAGGTCATCTAGTCCAATCCCCTGCCGAAGCAGGAGACCATTACAGAATTGGAAGGGACCCTGAGTGGTCATCTAGTCCAACCCCCTGCTCCAGCAGCCTAACAGAATCATAGAATGATAGGGCTGGAAGGGACCTGGGAGGTCATCTAGTCCAACCCCCTGCTCCAGCAGGAGACCTTTACAGAATCATAGAATGACAGGGCCGGAAGGGACCTCGGAGGTCATCTAGTCCAACCCCCTGCCGAAGCAGGAGACCATTACAGAATTACAGAATTGGAAGGGACCCTGAATGGTCATCTAGTCCAACCACCCAGCTCAAGTCGGAGACCCTTCCAGAATCATAGAATGACAGGGTTGGATGGGACCTGGGAGGTCATCTAGTCCAACCCCCTGCTCCAGCAGGAGACCTTTACAGAATCATAGAATGACAGGGCCGGAAGGGACCTCGGAGGTCATCTAGTCCAACCCCCTGCTCAAGCAGGAGACCCTTACAGAATCATAGAATGACAGAGTTGGAAGGGACCCCGGGAGGTCATGTAGTCCAACCAGCCAGCTCAAGCAGGAGACCCTTACAGAATCATAGAATGACAGGGCCGGAAGGGACCTCGGAGGTCATCTAGTCCAACCCCCTGCCAAAGCAGGAGACCATTACAGAATTACAGAATCGGAAGGGATCCCGGGAGGTCATCTAGTCTGCAATCCCAGACGTCCGATTGGGGGATTCCCATAGGGCACTGATCTGTGTTGCCTGTAAGGGTGGGGAACAGCCTTCCCCCCCCCCATCTTGCCACTGGCTCTTTTGCTGACCGTATCTAGGACCTTGTCAAGGGACGCCTGGCCCGGCAGTGCCTTAAGGGCTGTGTGGTCCCTTGGCTGCCCGAGAGGTCAAACAAAATTTCTTTGACACCCCCCACCACCATCCTTTAAAGAGGAGAATTTGGGGAGGGGAGATGACCGAGACCCCCCTCCCAACACTAAAGTAAACCAGACTGCCAAAAAAAAAATTGGGGAGCGTTTGGCTGTCCTTGGCCGGCCCCGAAACCCCCCCTTAGCCTCGGGGGGATGGGGGAATGCCGACTCTTTCTGCAAGGGGGGGAGCAAAAGAGGGGGGGCTTTTTCCGGGGAGACCCGCTGACCTTTGGGGGGTCCACGCCGGTCTTTGCAGCATGGAAGCAGAGACGGCACCAACAGGGGGCCCCAGCCTAGCCAAAGTCTCCATGATAAGCTACTGGAGTTTTTCCCCCCCCCGCACCCCCCCCCAAAATTAATTGGGTTTTCTTGGCCCTAACAGCACCCCAAATTTCCAGCTGCCAGAGGACCCCACGGCCCCCTGCATCCTGGTGGGGCCTGGCACCGGCATCGCCCCTTTTCGGGGTTTCTGGCAGCAACGACAACACCGGATGAAAACCGAAGGTGAGTCCAAGGGGAGGGGGGAGGGCTCCGGCCCCGGGGTGGGGGGCGGAGGGGTGGGGCTGAATGTCAATCAGTCCAGAATAGAGCCGGAAGGGAGCCCGGAGGTCATCTAGTCCGACACCCCCCCACTCCAGCAGGAGACCCTTACAGAATCAATAGAATAACAAAAGTTGGAAGGGACCTCAGAGGTCATCTAGTCCGACCCTCTATTCAAGCAGGAGACTCTTACAGAATCATAGAATGACAGAGATGGAAGGGACCTCGGAGGTCATCTAGTCCGACCCCCTGCTGAAGCAGGAAACCCTTACAGAATAATAGGATAACAGAGTTGAAAGGGGCCTCGGAGGTCATCTAGTCCAACCCCCACTGAAGCAGGAGACCCATACAGAATGATGGGATAACCGTTGGAAGGGATCTCGGAGGCCATCTAGTCCAACCCCCTGCTGAAGCAGGAGACCCGTACAGAATAATGGGATAACCGTTGGAAGGGATCTTGGAGGTCATCTAGTCCAACCCCCTGCTGAAGCAGGTGACCAGTACAGAATAATGGGATAACCATTGGAAGGGATCTTGGAGGTCATCTAGTCCAACCCCCTGCTGAAGCAGGAGACCCTTACAGAATAATGGGATAACAGAGTTGGAAGGGACCTCGGAGGTCATCTAGTCCAACCCCCGCTGAAGCAGGGGACGCTTACAGAATAATGGGATAACCATTGGAAGGGATCTTGGAGGTCATCTAGTCCAACCCCCTGCTGAAGCAGGAGACCCTTACAGAATAATGGGATAACAGAGTTGGAAGGGACCTCGGAGGTCATCTAGTCCAACCCCCTGCTCCAGCAGGAGACCCTTACAGCATTACAGAGTAACAGAGTTGGAAGGGACCTCGGAGGTCATCTAGCCCGACCCCCTGCTCAAGCAGGAGACCCTTACAGAATCACAGAATGATTGGAAGGGAGCTTGTGGTCTACTTTGTTGAATGCCTTACCGAAATCTAAGTATGGTACGTCCACAGCCTTTCGCTGGCCTACTAATTCAATAGGTTGCGGCCTACTTTGTCGAACACCTTACCGATATCTTAGTATGCCACACCTTTTGCTGGCTTACTAATTTAGTAAGTGCGGTCTCCTTTGTCGAACGCCTTGCTGTAAGTCTTACGTTGTCCTTTCCAGGCCTGACCCCCGGCGACATGACCCTTGTTTTTGGCTGCCGCAGTTCCCGCCACGACCACATCTACAGCGAGGAGATCCGAGAGGCGCAGGAGACGGGGGCCCTACGTCGCGTCCTCACCGGCTTCTCGCGGGACCCCGATTACCCCAAGGTAGGCAAGCGGGACCGCTCTCGGCCAGATAAGACCCCCGTCTTACTCCCAGGAAGGGACCTTGGAGGTCTGCTCGCGCCGAAACGCCACCGCAAGGCACAAAAAACGTGTCCTTCGGCGCCAGGGAGAGGGTCTACATCCCAATGGGGCGGTTTGGTGGACACGTCGCCCACTTGCTCTTTCGTTGCTTCCCAGACCTACGTGCAGGACCTGCTGAGGCTGCACCTGGCGGACCACGTCTTCGACGTGCTGAGCCAGCGTGAGGGCCACGTCTACGTCTGTGGCGACGTCACAATGGCCACGGGGGTCCTGCAGACCATCCAGCAGATCTTGGTGCAGGAAGGGAGGATGTCGTTGGTGGAGGCAGGCGACGCCATCAGCGAACTCCGGGTACGCCGGGTCGGGGAGGGGCTGTGGGTCATCCTCGGCTTTTTTTGGGGGGGGTGTCCCTGTTTTCTCGGGGCCCCAACCCGTGTCTCTCGTCCTTCGGTTCCCGCAGGACCAAAACCGCTACCACGAGGACATCTTCGGCCTGACCTTCCGCACACAGGAAGTGGCGTCGCGCATCCGAAGTCTCTCCTTCTCCAAGCACGGCCGGAAAAGCGGCCTCGTGGCGGAGATCTGAGCCCCCCCAAGTGCCTTTACGACCCACCCTCTTCTTGGGACCCCCATTAAAGCCCTTGTCTGGCCCCCTTCGCAGCCGTTCTTCCTTCTGGGGTGGGTGGGATGGCTGGTCGGGGTCTGCGTCCCGGGAAGAGGTTGGTAGTCACTTTGTTACCCACGTGGGGCTCCCAGTGCCCACAGGGAGCCTTGGCACCCCAGAAGGGTCCCCACCACTTCACCCACTGCTTACGACCGCATCGTTTAGCGACCGTTCAAATTTAAAACTCACATTTCCTTCAGAGGCAGTTCTGAACTTCTGCGCCCCCCCTGTGGTTACATGACTACCCTTATAGCTATCTGCAGTGTCCCGTGGTCTCTCGGTTGCATTCCAGGGTTTTGCCAAAAGGTGGCTCCAACTTCCGTGGTTTTTTGGGGGGGGCGGAGGACTGCCCCATAGCGAACAACCGACTCATTTACTGACGGCCACAAAACAAAGCATAACATCAGGTGCGTGGTGCTGTTTGGCGACCATCTCGGCTTTAAGAGCGCAACGGGCAGGGTCTCTTACCGTCGTAAGCGGAGAAGAACCGGGAGTCCCCGACTTACAACCGTTCATTTAGCGACCGTTCAAAGTTACAACGGCAGCAAAAAGTGACATAGGACCGTTTTTCACACTTACGACCGTTGCAGCATCCCATTCTCGCGTGATCAAAATTCAGACGTTTGGCGACTGACTCGTCGTTAACACGGTTGTGGCGTCCCGGGGTCACGCGATCCCCTTTGGTGACCCTCCGACGAGCAAAATCAGCTGGGAAGCCGAATTCACTTAACGACCCATGTCACTAACTAAACTGCAGTGATTCACTTAACAACCAGGGCAAGAAAAGTCCTAAAACGGGGTCAAACCCGCGTCAGAACTGTCTCCACGAGTGAAATTTGGGGCCCCACTGCGGTCGTTAAGTCGAGGACCTGCCTGTATTAAGGTCATAATAACCTCCGTGGCCTGTCGACAGATCCCCTTTTGCGACCGTCTGACGAGCAAAGTCAACGGGGGGGGAGTCGAATCCACTTAACGACCGTGTGAACTAACTTAACTGCCGTGAATCCCTGACCAACAGTGGCGAGAAAAGTCGTAAAAAGCGGGCAAAGCTCACTTGTTTTCCACTGAGCGACATAAATTGCGGTCGTGATTCGAGGACTACCTCGACCCGTTACCCGGGTCCGTTTCCCGCTTTTTTGACAGAGTTAATCCCCCGGGGAACAAACCAGGAAAAGCGAGGGTGGGCGGGTGATCGTGCCCATCCTGGTTCAGGAGAGACTTGCGGGAGGATAGGTGCGGCTGAATGGCGCGCAGAGTCATAGCAGAAAGGAAGGATCTTCGCGGCTTCAAGGGGGACGGACCCTTCCTTTCCAGGATGGGGGGGAGCACCGCTTACCCCCTCTGCAAGATGGGGAGGGGATACAGACCCTCCCCAAGTCCACTCAGCAGTCCTGGCATCCAACCTGTGCCAATCAAAACTCCCGCACCCCATACTGGCACCGTCAAGCCCATAGGCGCCCATCACTTCCCTACCAGCTGAAGGTGGCGGCCCACTCCCCTCGCTTAGCAGTTTGCCTGCCGCCTTTGGCCTCCGGGGACCCCCTCCCCACCGCCTCCTCCCACCCCACCCCCACCCCGACAAAAAGGGGGCGCTTTGCTTCTCATTGCTGTAAACATTTATTGTCCCTAACAAAGTCTCCTGCGATGCAACCGCCACAGCATGCGTGGTGGAGGGGAGGGGAAATAGGAGGAGGGGCAGCCCGGGAGGGCAGGGAAGGGGAGAAAAGCACAGGGCGAGAGCAGAGCCTTACCGAATCCTAGAGTGACAGAGCTGGAAGGGACCTTGGAGGTCCTCTAGTCCAGCCCCCTGCTCGAGCAGGAGACGACCCTTACCGAATCCTAGAATCGCAGAGCTGCAAGGGATCTCGGAGGGCTCCTAGTCCGACATCTCCCACCCCCTTCTCTCTTGACCCCAGAGAGACACCCCCCCAAAATACAAATAGCACCGTGTGGGGCCTGAACCAGCCCCAAAGCTTATTCACCCCCCAAGAAGCGCACACTCCCCCCCCAAAAAAAGGAGGGTCCGGGAAGCCTCGCGGACGAGGCTGCTCGTCACAGGCAAATCCACGGCGAAGGAGGGGCAGCCGTCAATCACTCCTGCCTTGCCGGAGTGGGGGAGACACCCGTCGGCCCCACTTCCGGGCACGTTCTGTCCACCGGGGGATCGTCCGGGAAAGCTGTCCGTGGCAGTGCCAATCCTCCAGAAGCCTGCAGGGCGAAAGGAAGGACTTGGTCAAGGTGTGTGTGTGGGTGTGGGTGTGTAGCAGAAAGGCGCGTCCTTCTTCTCCCACATGCAACCTAATCCCACACGTGCACAAATGGGAGCTTTGCGGGAGGACAACCGGGAGTCCTTGGCTTACAGCCGTTCATTTGGCGACCGTTCAAAGATTCGACGGCCCCAAAACAAGGGACTTTTCCCACGCTTAGGGCCTTTGCCGCGTCCCCGTGGTCATGTGATCAAAATTCAGATGCTTGGCAACTGGCTCACAGTTATGACGTTCGAAGAGTCCTCGACTTACATCCGTTCGTCGAGGGAGCGTTTGAACGGTACTCGACTTACATCCGTTCGTCGAGGGAGCGTTCAAACGGTACTCGACTTACATCCGTTCACTGAGGGACCGTCCGAACAATCCTCAACTTATATCTGTTTGTTGAGGGACCGTCCGAACAGTCCTCGACATACATCCGTTCGTGGAGGAACCGTCCGAACCGTCCTCGACTTACATCCGTTCGTGGAGGAACCATCTGAACAGGACTTACATCCATTCATGGAGAGACCGTCCGAACAGTCCTCGACTTACATCCGTTCGTTGAGGGACTGTTCAAACAGTCCTCGACTTACATCCGTTCGTGGAGGGACCGTTCGAACAGTCGATTTACATCCATTCGTTGAGGGACCGTTCGAACAGTCCTCGACTTCATCCGTCCGTTGAGGGACCGTTCGAACAGTCCTTGACTTACATCCGCTCGTTGAGGGACCGTTCGAACAGTTGACTTACATCTATTTGCGGAGAGACCGTCCGAACGGTCCTCGACTTACATCTGTTCACGGAGGGACTGTTCGAACGGTGCCCGACTTGCATCCGCTCGCCGAGGAACCGTTCGAACGGTCCTCAACTTACATCCGTTCGTGGAGGGACTGTTCGAAAAGTCCTCGACTTACATCCGTTCGTTGAGGGACTGTTCATTGCAGCATCCCCTACGGTCACGTGACCCAAATAGGGATGCTTGGCAAATGACTTGTATTTACGACAGTCGCAGTGTCCCGGGGTGCCGCGATGCGACCGTCTGAGGAGCAACGTCAACAAAGAAAATGCACGGGGTGCTTGCCCGCCTCTTTTGTGGACCGGTACCGTGCCGTGGCCCAGGGATTGGAGACCACTG
This sequence comes from Protobothrops mucrosquamatus, assembly GCF_001527695.2. Classification (NCBI taxonomy): domain Eukaryota; kingdom Metazoa; phylum Chordata; class Lepidosauria; order Squamata; family Viperidae; genus Protobothrops; species Protobothrops mucrosquamatus. Next base: position 26,903 of record NW_015392586.1, on the reverse strand, counting down.
CTTCACGCTTATCGGCCACTCCCCAAAACCCCCTCCACAAGGGAGAGACCCAGCCCGGGACAGGAACCTGGGCTGCCAACGGGAATGGAGAGGTGAGCGGGAGGCTGCGTATCCCACCCGAGAGTAGGGATGGAGGAGACACCTACACGGAGGAAGGAAGGACGAAAACAGGGCCGGCTCCTGCTAGCTCTTCTCGCGCTGCGGCTGTTGCGTCTCGTCCGATTCCTCTTTGCAAACTTCTAGCGAACAGTCCTGGCCGTGCGTATCGAAGGGATGCCGGGGGGATGCTGTACCAAGAAACAGGGCACAAAAACTTGCACCCCCCTCCCACCACCTGTGTGGCCCTGCAAAGAGGGGGGTTCTGGGCAACCGACACAAAACGTGGGTATAAGGGGTACCCGCTGCCCTGATATTGAATGCGGAGGGATTCGGTCCTTGGGGGGGGAGAGCAGGGGGGAGAGCAGAGGGAAAGGGAAGGTACGCAGTGGGGCGCCCTCCTGCTCTCTGCCCACCCACTCCTTTGGGGCACGGGAGGGGCCGCGAGTGGTACAGTCCTGACCTGTTTGTGCCGAAGGCTGCGGAGCAAAGCGGGTGGACGTTTGTTGCTGGTGAAGCTGGGATGGGCAAGTAGAAAGAAGGGAGGGTGGTTAAAGATGGGCTGTGGGGGGGGGCTTCTGACTGGCCCCTAAGTGCCCTCTCCCTGGTCTCACCTCGTGCATGTAGAGGGCGTGCAAACTCATCTCGGCCAACGCCAACTCGGAGAGCAGAACCGAGCGGCTGAGAGGAGCCGGGCGCGAGGGAGCAGCGCTGCTGTGGGCGACAGGGTAAAACCAGTCAGACCCCCACCCAGCACAGAAATGGGAGGGCTGAGCACCCCCTTCCCTCCCCCCCAGGGAAGGAGCTGACACCCCTTCCCCCCCGCCCAATGTGGGGACTCCCACCCGGACGACTCCCGTGGGGTACCTCTCCTCCAGAAGCGGGCTCTGGCTGTCGGAGACGGGGGTCTGCCCGGGATGGCTCCTGTGCCGGGGCGGCTGGGAAGAGGAGAGGGAGGCTAGGATGCTGGCCGTGCCGCCGGGCTGAGTGAGCAGCCGACACTCTGCGAGGACCGGGTGGGCCAGGACGCTGGCCAGGAGGGCATCCGGCTGCAGAGGAAAGGAACTCAGTCAGCGGCCTCAAGCCCCCACCCCTCAGCGCTCACCCCGACATCCCTCACCCCCTCAGCCCTCACCCCACAGCCCTCATTCCTCTCACACTTCCCCTCAGCCGTCACCCCGTCCTCACCCCCACATCCCTCAGCCATCCAGCCCTCACCCCCACATCCCTCACAACCGCAGCCCTCACCCTCCTCACCCTTCCTCTCAGCCCTCAGCCATCCAGCCTTCACCCCCTCAGCCCTCATCCGCCCAGCTCACTCCATCCCTCAGTGCTCGCTCCGCTAACCGTTCACCCCATCCCTCAGCCCTCACCCCCGCAGCCTCAGCCACCCAACCCTCACCCCCGGAGCACCCCTTTACACTTCCCCTCAGCCCCCATCCCCGCAGCCTCATCCCCAGCCCTCACCCCCTCATACTTCCCCTCAGCCCTCACCCCCAGCCCTCACCCCCTCAGCTCTCACTCTCTCACACTTCCCCTCAGCTCTTACCCCCGGTCCTCACCCCCTCAGCCCTCACTCTCTCNCTAGTCCAACCCCCCTGCTCGAGCCCGCAGACCCTTACAGAATCTCACTGAGCTGGAAGGGACCTCGGAGGTCATCCAGTCCAACCCCCTGCTCAAGCAGGAGACCCTTACAGAATCAGAGTTGGAAGGGACCTCAGAGTTCATCTAGCCCAACCCCCTGCTCAAGCAGGAGACCCTTACAGAATCACAGAGCTGGGAGAGACCTCGGAGGTCATCTAGTCCAACCCCTTGCTCGAGCAGGAGACCCTTACAGAATCTCAGAGTGACTGAGCTGCAAGGGACCTCGGAGGTCATCTAGTCCAACCCCCTGCTCGAGCAGGAGACCCTTACAGAATCACAGAATGACTGAGGTGGAAGGCACCTCGGAGGTCATCTAGTCCAACCCCCTGCTCGAGAATACAGAAAAACAGAGTTGGAAGGGACCTTGGAGATCTTCTAGTCCAACCCCCCCTGCTGAAGCAACAAAACCCTTACAGAATCACAGAACAGCTGGAAGGGACTCGGAGGTCATCTAGTCCAACCCCCTGCTCGAGCAGGAGACCCTTACAGAATCACAGAGTCGGGAGGGACCTCGGAGGTCATCTAATCCAAACCCCCTGCTCGAGCAGGAGACCCTTACAGAATCGCAGAACAGTTGGAAGGGACCCCAGAGGTCATCTAGTCCAACCCCCTGCTCACGTAGGAGACCCTTACAGAATCACAGAGTCGGGAGGGACCTCGGAGGTCATCCAGTCCAGCCCCCGCCTCCCCCTGCCCAAACGGGAGACCCTAGGCCATTTCTGACAGACAGACAGGGCAGGTCTCTCTTCCCGGGATGAAGCAGCTCCCGCCGCCGCCAGCTACGAATCCACCCGGCGGCGAGGCTTCTCCGTCATCCTCCCAATTTCTCCGGCTTGCCGAGAAAGTAGGGTGGGGATGACCCTCGGGAGAACCCCCCCTTCCCCCCCAGCTAAAAAGACAGCCCCCCCTCCCCTCCCTCACCTGGGGGTTGCCGTGGTTGCGGATGTCCAACTGGGCGAAGGAGCAGATGTCCCCTACGCCCACCACCTCCACCGAGAAGTTGCGGAAAAAGTCGACGATCTCCAGGGCCTTGGCCCGCAGCGGGAAGATGAGTAGGAAAGGGGTGACGATAGGGCTGAGCAGCTCCTCCAGGATGAAGACCTGGGAAGGGGGTGGAGGGTGCAAGGAGGGAGGCCGAAATAAGCAGGGGAAGGGGGTGGTCCAGGGCGGTGCCTCCTCCTCCTCCTCGCCCCCCCCACCAGCCCGCTCACCGCCTTGTACTGGAAGAGCTGGCCCAGCTCCTCGCGGGTCTCCGCCTTGTGCGCGTTGCCTTGCCAGTGGTCGGGGATGTAGTGGATGTGGGCCAAGACACACTGGAGGAGCTGCTCCGGACACCAGACCAGGTGCTCGTCCGGGATGAAGGCCCTGCCGGGGTGGGATGGCCGGGAAGAGCGGGGGGGGGAGGGACAAGAAGAAGGAGAAGCGTCAACCCCGACGGGCTGCAAAATTCGACCAGCGGAGAAGACCTGCACGGCTTGGTGCACCTGGGCGTCCCGTTGCAAGATCCTCGGTGGAGGGGCTGGGGACCTTTTCCCAGGTGTGGGGTTTTTTGGGGGGTGGGGAGGGGGAGGCAGGGGGTCTCCCTCCCACCCTCCCTCCCACGGGGCCCCCCCTGTTCTCCCGTCCACCTCCCCGAGGTGAGATACGGAAAGCGTCCCAAGTTGGGGAGAAAAGGAAACCGTAGCCGGTTGGCGGGTCTTCCGTGCGGACGGCCAGGACGGGCCGGGGAAGGGACGAAGGAAAGAATGGGATGGATGGATGGATGGACAGAAGGAGAGAAAGGAAAGGAAGGGAGGAGATGGGAAGGGAGATAGGGAGGGACTGAGGAAGGGAGAAAGAAAGAAGATAGGAAGAATGGAAGGAAGGAAATATAGGAAAGAAATGAAGAAGGGAGGAAGAAAAGAGATAGGAAAGAAGGAAGGAAGGAAGGAAGGAAGGAAGGAAGGAAGGAAGGAAGGAAGGAAGGGAGGAAGGGAGGGAGGAGATAGGAAGGAAAATAGGGAGGGATTGAGGGAGGGAGGAAGGGGATGGATGGACGGACGGAGAAAGGAAAGGAAAGGAAGATAGAAAGGAAGGAACGGAGGAAATGAAGGAAGAAAGGAGATAGGCGCGAAGGGAGATAGGAAGGGATGGAGGCAGGAAGAAAGAAAGGAGAGAGGAAAGAAGGAAGGAAAGGAGATGGGGAGGAAGGGAAAAAGGAGGAAGGGAGGGGGGAAGAAAAGAGATAGGAAGAATGGAAGGAAGGAAATATACAGTAGGAAGGAAAACAGGGAGGGATTGAGGGAGGAAGGAAGGGGAGGAAGGAAAGGGAGGGAGGAAGGGAGATGAGGAAGAAAGACAGGAAAGGAGGAAGGGGAGAAGGAAACGAAGGAAGAAAAGGAGATTGAACGAAGGGAGACGGAGGGATGGAGGCAGGAAGGGGATGAAGGAAGAAGGAAGGAAGGAAGGAAAGGAGATCGGAAGGAAGAGAGGGAGGGAGGAAGGAAGGAGATGAGGAAGAAAGCCAGGAAGGGAGGAAGGGGAGAAGGAAACGAAGGAAGAAAAGGAGATTGCATGAAGGAAGAAGGAAGGAAGGAAGGAAGGAAGGAAGAAGAGAGGAAAGGAGGAAGGGAAGAAGGAGACAGGGAGGGAGGAAGGGAAAGGAGGGAGGAAAAAAGGAGGAAGGGAGGGAGGGAGGAAGGAGACAGGAAAAATGGAAGGAAGGAAGGAAATACAGGAAGGAAAGGAGGGTGGAAGAAAGGAGA
>NW_015392586.1:17163-21592 GCF_001527695.2 Protobothrops mucrosquamatus | reverse complement strand
AGCGGCTGCTCCCGCTGCAGGCAGATCAGGCGGGCCTGCACCTCCTGCCAGCTGCAGTTGCAGAGCTGCGCCTGCCGAGAAGGGAGAGCCGGACATCAAACCACGGGTATGTCTAGTTTGCGGGAAAGAAGGTCTAGGGCGAGGGAAGAAGGGAGCAGCGAACCGGCATTAGAGAGGGTTCGCCGAAAAAGAGGGGGGGGCAAGGAACGGCGGAGAGGAGCAAGCTGGAATGGAGGAGAGACGTCCGAACCGCGAGGTCCGGTTAGCCAGGGGAACCGCGTGCCACCAGAAGGGGTGACGGCTTTATCGCGGGAGGTTTTAAAGAAGAGACTGGACAGCCGCCGGTCTGAAATGGTCAAGGGCTGGACTAGATGACCTCCAAAGTCCCTTCCAACTCTGGGATTCTGGAAGGGTCTCCTGCTCGAGCAGGGGGTTGGACTAGATGACCCCCCGAGGTCCCTTCCAGCTCTGATCTTCTACGATTCTGGAAGGGCCTCGTGCTCGAGCAGGGGGTTGGACTAGATGACCTCTGAGGTCCCTTCCAACTGTGATATTCTACGATTCTGGAAGGGTTCCTGCTTGAGCAGGAGGTTGGACTAGATGACTTCTGAGATCCCTTCCAACTGTGATATTCTACGATTCTGGAAGGGTTCCTGCTCGAGCAGGGGGCTGGACTAGATGACCCCCGAGGTCCCTTCCTACTCTGATATTCTATGATTCTAGAAGGGTCTCCTGCTCGAGCAGGGGGTTGGACTAGATGACCTCCAAGGTCCCTTCCAACTCTGTCATTCTGTGACAGTCTCCTGCTCCAGCAGGGGGTTGGACTAGATGACCTCCGGAGTCCCTTTCTACTCTGATATTCTATGATTCTGGAAAGGTCTCCTGCTCGAGCAGGGGGTTGGACTAGATGACTCCCGAGGTCCCTTCCAGCTCTGTCATTCTATGATTCTGGAAGGGTCTCCTGCTCGAGCAAGGGGTTGGACTAGATGACCTCCAAGGAGACTCTTCCAAAATCACAGAATCATAGAGTTGGAGGGGACCTTGGAGGTCCTCTAGACCAACCCGCTGCATAAGCAGGAGATACTTCCAGAATCACAGAATTAGAAGGGACCCCGGAGGTCATCCAGTCCAACCCCCTGCTCGAACAGGAGACCCTTCCAGAATCAGAAGAGCTGGAAGGGACCTTAGAGGTTATCCAGTCCAACCCCGTGCTCAAGGAGGAAACCCTTACGGAATCAAAGAGCTGGAAGGGATCCTGGAGGTCATCCAGTCCAGCCCCCTGCTCGAGCAGGAGACCCTTACAGAATAGCAGAGTTGGAAGGGATCCTGGAGGTCATCTAGTCCAACCCCCTGCTCAAGCAGAAGAACCTTACAGAATAGCAAAGTTGGAAGGGACCCTAGAGGTCGTCTACTCCAACCCCCTGCTCAAGCAGGAGAACCTTACAGAATCAAAGAGCTGGAAGGAACCCTGGAGGTCATCCAGTCCAGCCCCCCGCCTGAGCAGGAGAACCTTACAGGATAGCAGAGTTGGAAGGGACCCTGGAGGTCATCTAGCCCAACCCCCTGCTCGAGCAGGAGACCCTTACAGAATCAAAGAGCTGGAAGGGACCCAGGAGGTCATCTAGTCCACCCCCACCCCCTGCCTGAGCAGGAGACCCTGTACCAGGGAACTGCAAGGCCCCAAAAGCCCTTCCTGGAAGGAATCAATCCGGGCTGCGCCGTATGGCCCATCTACGGGGGGGGGCGACGCCGCCAGGACGCCGCACCCCAGGCCCGGAGGACCCACCCCCACCCCACCCCCGTGCACTTACCGAGGGGATCTTGAGTGCCTTGGTGTAAAAGGAGCGGATCTCCCAGTAACCCATCAGGCTGAAGAACATCTTGACCAGTCGGTACAGCCAGAACGTGGCAGCCATCACCAACAGGAAGATGACCCCGTGGCTGGCCTGGATCCTGGCAGGGGGGTAGGGGGGGGAAAAGGGGAGGGGGAGGAAAAAACAGCCGCGGGTTGTGCAAGGCCTCTCCGGTTGCACACAAACAGACACACACAACGCACGTCGAGAGGGGAATGCCTTTCCAGGAATCCCCCCTGGTACTCGGAAAGCCCTGTGCTACGAGGTCGCCGGGGGCGGCTTGGACCGACTCCCGGAACGGCAGGTGGCGGAGTGGGGGGGGTGCAGGCTCGCTCTCCACCGGTCGAACTCCGGCCTCGGAGGCGGCAGCTCCAGGCTCTTTGCCCAGGAACGGCAGGGGCCTAACCTGGCCGTAAACTGGACGAAGGACAGGCCGTCCTCGCCTTTACGGCCGCCGCCGAGCGCCGCATTTCTGCGCTGAACCAGAGGCCTTTGTGAAGCGAATTTGGTCTTCTTCCCTTGCCGCGTGTGTGTTGTTAAGGTTAGGCACACTGGCTTCCGCCTTGAGTTCTCTCGGCGGGAAGGTCGCAAAAGGGGACGACCGCAGCGGTCGTTAAGCGAGAACCAGTTGCCAAGAACCTTTCGATCGCGTTTTGATTGCGTGAAAAACGGGCCATTTTTTCCCCCAAAAGTTGCCGTTGCCACTTCCAACGGTCGCTAAACGAACCGTCGTAAACCGAGGACTACGCCGCATCGGGGCTCAGCCACAGCCGGAAAAGAGAGACTCCACATCCTGAGGCAGTCTACCTTGACCGAGAAACTACCTTGACCTTCTCGGACTGGGAAGAAGATTGCCAAGTCCCGTCGTAACGTCGGTCACTAAACGAACCGTCGTTACGTTGAGGATTAGGCCGCATTGGGACTCAGCCACAGCCAGAAAAGAGAGACCACATCCCGAGGCAGTCTACCTTGACCGAGAAACCAGAGCAGAAGAGCTTTCTGCCGGACTGGGAAAGAGATCGCCAAGTCCCGTCGTAACGTACGTCACTAAACGAACCGTCGTTACGTTGAGGACTAGTCCGCATTGGGGCTCAGCCACAGCCGGAAAAGAGAGACTCCACGTCCCGAGGCAGTCTACCTTGACCCAAAAGCCAGAGTGGACGGGCTTTCACTGGGAAGGAAATCGCCAAGTCCTGTCACAACGTCGGCCACTAAACGAACTGTCGTTACGTTGAGGACTAGGCCGCATTGGGGCTCAGCCACAACTGGAAAAGAGAAACTCCACATCCCGAGGCAGTCTACCTTGACCGAGAAGCCAGAGTGGAAGGGCTTTCACTGTCACAACGTCGGTCACTAAACGAACTGTCGTTAAGCCGAGGACTAGCGGGCACAATGCGAAGCTGATTTGGTGCGGATTTCGCCCCGATTCGCAGCCTCCACGACACCCGGGGAGCGATCGGCGAGCCGCAAAAGGCGAGACTCCCCGTCCCGAGGTAGTCGTATCTCGACCCGAGAGGAAGGCTCTCGGCCAGGCCGAGAAGGGGGTGGCAAAGTTTCCCTCCCCCCCCCACCGGTGCCAATGTCCCACCACGACGGCCGATACCCGCTTGGGCTCCTGCTAAGAACTAGGGGAAGGGGAGGCACGGATCTTTCCGGACCGCTACGTACCTTTGAGCACACTCGGCAGCGGGCAGGATAGCATCCGGGAGCGTAACCTTGCTGCGATCGGGCCCAAAACTTCCACCTCCTCCCTGGTGGGTGTGATTGACGGGCCGGTTGGCGAAGAGAACGTCATACTCCACGCAGCAGAGCAGGAAGGTGGAGAAAGTGGCCACAAACAGGAACTGCCTGGGGAGGGTGGGGGGGGGACGGCCTTTCAGTCATGGCGGCCGGCCGGCCGGGGCAGGCAGACGGCCACCCGGTCAAGCGCAGACGGCCGGGACCTTTGCGGAGGGCCGAGAGGAAGGCGGCTGGGCACGTCCTGAAGTCGGCGTCAGAAATTGCGGCCGGGGTGGGGTGGGGTGGGGGCACTGGAGTCTGGAATAGTAGGGGGTCTCCCGACGGAGCAGGGGGTTGGACTAGAGGACCCCACAAGGTCCCGTCTCGCTCTGCTTTACTCGATCCTGAATTCTATTGTATTCTACTCTAGTCTCAGTTGACAGCTAGTTTCCGTTCTGTTCTACTTTGAATTCTATCGTATTCCATTCGGAAGTCTGTTCTGTTTGGAATCCTGTTCTCAATTCTATTCTATTTTGAATTCTGTTCTGAATTCTGTTCTATTCCGAATTGTTCTAAAGTCCATTCTATTTTGAATTCTGTTTCGAACTGTATTACGTTCTGAATTCTCTTCTATTCTGAATTCTGTTCTAAATTCTACTCTATTGTGAATTCTGTTCTGAATCCTATTCTATTCTGAATTCTATTGTATTCCGAATTCTGCTAAATTCTATTCTATTCTGAATTCTATTCTATTCTAAATTCTATTCTATTCTGAATTGTTCTAAATTCTATTCTATTTTGAATTCTGTTTTGAATTCTATTCTATTCTGAATTCTGTTCTAAATTCTATTCTGTTC
>NW_015392586.1:10979-15233 GCF_001527695.2 Protobothrops mucrosquamatus | reverse complement strand
TTTATTCTATTCGGAATTCTGTTCTAAATTCTATTATATTCTGAATTCTATTTTGAATTCTGTTCTGAATTTTATTACCTTCTGAATTCTATTCTGAATTCTGTTCTAAATTCTATTCTATTCTGAATTCTAAATCCGATTCTATTCTGAATTCCGTTCTAAATTCTACTCTTGTGAATTCTGTTCTCAATTCTATTCTCTTCTGAATTCTCTTCTGAATTCTCTTCTATTCTGAATTCTGCTAAATTCTATTCTATTCTGAATTCTATGCTGTTCTATTCTATTCTAAATTCTACTCTATTCTGAATTCTGTTCTAAATTCTACTCTATTGTGAATTGTTCTCAATTCTTTTCTTTTCTGAATTCTATTCTATTCTGAATTCTATTCTATTCTGAATTCTGTTCTAAATTCTATTCTATTCCGAATTCTCTTCTCTTCTAAATTCTTTTCTATTCTGAATTGCTCTAAATGCTGTTCTATTTTGAATTCTGTTTTGAATTCTCTTCTGAATTCTATTGCGAATTCTGTTCTAAATGCTATTCTCTTCTGAATTCTGTTCTCTTCTAAATTCTGTTCGAAGTTCTATTCTCTTCTGAATTCTGTTCTGAATTGTATTACATTCTGAATTCTATTCTATTCTGAATTCCATTCTAAATTCTATTCTACTCTGAATTCTATTCTATTCTGAATTCTGAATTCTATTCTGAATTCTATTCTATTCAGAATTGTTCTAAAGTCTATTCTATTTTGAATTCTGTTCTGAATTCTATTACATTCTGAAGTCTGAAGTCTATTCTATTTTGAATTCTGTTTTGAATTTTATTCTGAATTCTGTTCTACTATTCTATTCTGAATTCTATTTCATTCTGAATGCTATTCTATTCTGAATTCTGTTCTATTCTGAATTCTATTCTATTCTGAATTTTCTAAATTCTATTCTATTCTGAATTCTATTCTAAATTCTATTCTATTCTGAATTCCGTTTTGAATTTTACTCTATTGTGAATTATATTTTATTCTGAATTCTTTTCTAAATTGTATCCTATTCTGTATTCTGTTCTGAATTCTGTTCTAACTTCTATTCTATTCTGAATTCTAAATCCTATTCTATTCTGAATTCTGTTCTAAATTCTATTCTATTCTACATTCTGTTCGAAGTTCCATTCTCTTCGGAATTCGGTTCTGAATTCTATTCCATTCTGAATTCTATTCTGAATTCTATTCTATTTTGAATTCTATTCTATATTCTGTTGTCTTCCGAATTTCTCTTCATTCTCTATCCTCAGCCGGGGAGCCCAGCGGCCCCCTCCCCTAATGCCAGCCCCCCACCCCACCCCTCCCACCCGGAGGGGGAATTGGGGGGGGGTCCCGCCGGGCGCTCTCTTACACCAGCTCAAAGACATCCGAGAGCATCATGCAAGCGAATCCGTTCCTCTGGTGAAAGTGATAGATGTGCAGGCGCCGTCAAGGAAAAAACCACGTCCGGCCACGGGGCGCCGACCCCCTACCCCACCCCACCCCACCCTGCCCACCCCGGAGGGCGGGGGAGGTCCCACCGCCACGGCAGACGAAGCTTTGACGGTGACGCACAACTACGGTGCGTTAGGAAAAGGGTCCCCAATCTCCACGGCTGCAGCCCGTTTTGTCACCGGTCCACACAAACGTTAAAAATTGGGGGGCCCACCGAATTAGGGGAGCCCCGTCCCTGCGGGGTTCGGCCGGCCTCACAGAGCGGGCAGTCCTCGCTTTACGGCCGTCACGGAGCCTCCCCCCCCCCCCAATTTTCCGCGGCTAGTATATTCTATATACTCTATATTCTACATACTTGGCCCTTTTTTGACTGGTGGACTTCAACTCCCAGAATTCCTCGGCCAGCGTGCCTGGCTGAGGAATTCTGGGAGTTGAAGTCCATAAGTTATCAAAGGGCCAAGTTTGAAGACCCCTGTTCTATATACTCTGTAACAGGGGTCGGTCTTCGAATTTGGCCCTTTGGTGACTGGGGAACTTCAACTCCCAGAATCCCTCAGCCAGGATGCTTTCAGATGCCTAGCTGAGGAATTCTGGGAGTTGAAGTCCACCAGTCATCAAAGGGCCAAGTTTGAAGACCGACCCCTGATATACGGTAACACAACTGTGCTATCCTATTATTCTAAGTGTCTGCTGCTCGCACAGGGGGTTGGACTAGATGACCTCCGAGGTCCCTTCCAACTGTGTTGTCCTATTATTCTAAGGGTCTGCTGCTCGTGCAGGGGGTCGGACTAGATGACCTCCGAGGTCCCTTCCAACTGTGCTGTCCTATTATTCTAAGGGTTTCTTGCTCGCGCAGGGGGTCGGACTTGATGACCTCCGAGGTCCCTTCCAATTGTGCAATTCTATAAGGGTGTCCTGTTCAAGCAGGGGGTCGGACTAGATGACCTCCGAGGTCCCTTCCAATTGTGTAATTCTATAAGAGTCTCCTGCTCACGCAGGGGGTCAGACTAGATGACCGGCGAGGTCCCTTCCAACTGTGTTGTCCTATTATTCTAAGGGTCTGCTGCTCGCGCAGGGGGTCGGACTAGATGACCTCCGAGGTCCCTTCCAATTGTGTAATTCTATAAGTCTCCTGCTCACGCAGGGGGTCAGACTAGATGACCGGCGAGGTCCCTTCCAACTGTGTTGTCCTATTATTCTAAGGGTCTGCTGCTCGCGCAGGGGGTCGGACTAGATGACCTCCGAGGTCCCTTCCAATTGTGTAATTCTAGAAGGGTGTCCTGTTCAAGCAGGGGGCTGGACTAGATGACCTCCGAGGTCCCTTCCAACTGTGTTGTCCTATTATTCTAAGGGTCTGCTGCTCATGCAGGGGATCAGACTAGATGACCGCCGAGGTCCTTCCAATTGTGTAATTCTATGAGAGTCTGCTGCTTGAGCAGGGGGTCGGACTAGATGACCTCCAAGGTCCCTTCCAACTGTGTTGTCCTATTATTCTAAGGGTTTCCTGCTCGCATCAGGGGGTCGGACTAGATGACCTCCGAGGTCCCTTCCAACTGTGTTGTCCTATTATTCTAAGGGTCTGCTGCTCGCGCAGGGGGTCGGATGTGATGACCTCCGAGGTCCCTTCCGACTCTGTTGTCCTATTATTCTAAGAGTCTGCTGCTCGCGCATGGGGTCGGACTAGATGACCTCCGAGGTCCCTTCCAATTGTGTAATTCTATAAGAGTCTGCTGCTCACGCAGGGGGTCAGACTAGATGACCGCTGAGGTCACTTCCAACTCTGTTGTCCTATTATTCTAAGGGTCTGCTGCTCGCGCAGGGGGTCGGACTAGATGACCTCCGAGGTCCCTTCCAACTGTGTTCTATTATTCTAAGGGTCTGCTGCTCGCGCATGGGGTCGGACTAGATGACCTCCGAGGTCCCTTCCAATTGTGTAATTCTATAAGAGTCTCCTGCTCACGCAGGGGGTCAGACTAGATGACCGCCGAGGTCACTTCCAACTCTGTTGTCCTATTATTCTAAGGGTCTGCTGCTCGCGCAGGGGGTCGGACTAGATGACCTCCGAGGTCCCTTCCAATTGTGTAATTCTATAAGAGTCTGCTGCTCACGCAGGGGGTCAGACTAGATGACCGCTGAGGTCACTTCCAACTCTGTTGTCCTATTATTCTAAGGGTCTGCTGCTCGCGCAGGGGGTCGGACTAGATGACCTCCGAGGTCCCTTTCCAACTGTGTTGTCCTAATATTCTAAGGGTCTGCTGCTCGCGCAGGGGGTCGGACTAGATGACCTCCGAGGTCCCTTCCAACTCTGTTGTCCTATTATTCTAAGGGTTTCCTGCTCGCGCAGGGGGTCGGACTAGATGACCTCCGAGGTCCCTTCCAACTCTGTTATTATATGAGGGTCTCCTGCTCAAGCAGGGGGTCAGACTAGACGACCTCCGGGGTCCCTTCCGACTCGGTGCTCCGGTCATCTCGCTTTGGCCAAGCGACTCGCCTTTACGACGGTCGCAGTGTCCCGTGCGTGTGTGTGTGTGTGTATGTGTGTGACGTGATCCCTTTTTTTTTTCTCCTCCGGCTCAAACGGGGCTGGACTAGATGACCTCGCGGGTCCCTTCCGCCTGGATTCTATTATTTTATTTTTTATTCACTTACCGACGGCGGCCGGTCGAAGGGGGAGCCCCGATTCGCTTGGGGGGGTCTCTCGCTTCGCCCCCAACCCCAAATATTTTTTTTTGGGGGGGGAGCTCAATCCAGAAAGGGGGGGTACTTTTTATGGGGGGGCGGGT
>NW_015392586.1:8502-10239 GCF_001527695.2 Protobothrops mucrosquamatus | reverse complement strand
GGGGGGGGGGGGGAGAGATGGAGAAAAGATACAAATTGGGGTGCAAGGACCCTTCCCCACTTTTGGGGTGACCCCCCCACTTTTGCCCCCCCCCCAAAAATCCAGGCCTACCTTTGAGCCCCTCCGTGACGTGGACCAACAGTTGCTGCTCGTCCTCCGGGGGGGAGTCGTCGTCTTCGTACTCCGGCAAGGGGTGGTAGTCCCCCGTGGGCTCCCGGCTCAGCGCCATGGGGCCCGGAACCCACAACACACACAACCACACAACACACACACACAACCCCTCCCTTGAAGAACTCCGGAGGTGCCTGCAGCTCTCTCTAAAACTCTGGAAGACAAAAGCAAAGGCAACGCGGTGAACAGGCGCATACACAACCGAGACGGCGACACAATATCCCACACACACACACACCTCAACAACTTGGGGCAACAATTGGCCACAAAGGGAAGGGGGGTTTTTTCCCAGGAACCGGGATCCTTCCCCCGATTCAGATGCCCTCCCCTCCCCACACGCACCGGGAGTTCCCATTGAGAAGACGCAATGACAGAGGTGGAAGGGACCTCGGAGGTCATCAAGTCCAACCCCCTGCTCAAGGAGGAGACCCTTACAGTGTCACAGAACGACAGAAAGGACCATGGAGGACATCTAGTCCAGCCCCCTGCTCAAGCAGGAGACCCTTACAGAATCATAGAATAAGAGTTGGAAGGGACCCTGGAGGTCATCTAGTCCAATCCCTGCCCAAGCAGGAGTCCCTTACAGGATAACAAAAGTTGAAAACGATCCCGGAGGTCATCTAGTCCAGCCCCCTGCTCAAGCAGGAGACCCTTAAAGAATCATAGAACAACAGAAGGGACCCCGGAGGTCATCTAGTCCAGCCCCCTGCTCAAGGAGGAGACCCTTACAGGATAATAGAGCCGGAAAGGACCCCAGAAGTCATCTAGTCCCCCCCCCCTTGCTCAAGCAGGAGACCCATTCAGAATCATACAACAGTAGGGAACTCGGAGGTCATCTAGTCCAGCCCCCTGCTCAAGCAGGACACCCTTAAACAATCATAGAACAACAGAAGGGACCCTGGAAGTCATCTAGTTCACCCCCTGCTCAAGCAGGAGACCCTTACAAAAGAACAAGAGTTGGAAGGGACCTCCGAGGTCATCTAGTCCAACCCCCTGCTCAAACAGGAGACCCTTAAAGAATCACAGAACAGAAGGGACCCTGGAGGTCATCTAGTCCAGCCCCCTGCTCAAACAGGAGACCCTTAAAGAATCACAGAACAGAAGGGACCCTGGAGGTCATCTAGTTCACCCCCTGCTCAAGCAGGAGACCCTTACAGAATCACATAACAACAGAAGGGGCCCTGGAGGTCATCTAGTTCACCCCCTGCTCAAGCAGGAGACCCTTACAGAATCACAGAACAACAGAAGGGACCCTGGAGGTCATCTAGTCCAATCCCCGCCCAAGCAGGACAACAGAGCTGGAAGGGACCCCGGACATCATCTAGTCCAACCCCCTGCTCAAGCAGGAGACCCGTTCAGAATCACAAAACAACAGAAGGGACCCTGGAGGACATCTAGTTCACCCCCTGCTCAAGCAGGAGACCCATTCAGAATCATAGAACAGAAAGGAACTCGGAGGTCATCTAGTCCAGTCCCTTGCTCAAGCAGGAGACTCTTACAGAATTATAAACAGAACGGACCTCCGAGGTCATCTAGTCCAACCCCCTTGCTCAAGCAGGAGACCCT
>NW_015392586.1:0-6020 GCF_001527695.2 Protobothrops mucrosquamatus | reverse complement strand
TGCCGCTGGGCCGGATGGCGGCCTGGTGGGCCGGGCCGGCCCTGGTGGGCCTGGGGGCCGGCTTCGGCCGGAGGGTCTTCTGCCAGGAGGCCCCCAAGGTGGAGATGATCTGCCTCCCCGGGGAGAAAGAGCCGGACTTCAACTGGGCCATGTTTTGGAAATTCATACGCCCTCAGCTGCTGGCGGTGGCGGCGTCCATCGTGGTGAGGGTCTTTCCCCGCGATTGGGTGGGTGGGTGAGGAAGTGGGCAGGCCCAGGTGGCCCGTGGACGGTTGGGTGGGAAGGAAATGGGATCGCAATAAGAGCTGGCAAGGGACCTGGGAGATCTTCTCGTCCGGGCCCTTGCTCAAGCCGGAAGGACGGAGAGATAGAAGGAAGGAAGGAAGGAAGCAGACAGATTTAGGAAGGAAGGAAGGAAGTAGAAGGGAGGGAGGAAGGAGACAGATTCAGGAAGGAAGGAGATGAAGGAAGGAGACAGATTCAGGAAGGAAGGAAGCAGGCATTCAGGAAGGAAGGAAGGAGATATTCTGGAAGCAAGGAGAAGGAGACAAAGGAGACAAGTGATTCAGGAAGGAAGGAAGTAGGGAGGAAGCAAGGAGACAGATTCAGGAAGGAAGGAGATGAAGGAAGGAGACAGATTCAGGAAGGAAGGAAGCAGGCATTCAGGAAGGAAGGAAGGAGATATTCTGGAAGAAAGGAGAAGGAAGGGAAAGAAGGAGACGGCAATTCAGGAAGGAAGGAAAGAGATGAAGGAAGGAAGGAAGATATTTAGAAAGGAAGGAGGGAGGAAAGGAAGGGAAAGAAGGAGACAGCGATTCAGGAAGGAAGGAGACAGATTCAGGAAGAAAGAAGGAGCAATTCAGGAAGGAAGGAAGCAGACAGATTTAGGAAGGAAGTAGAAGGGAGAAAGGAAGGAAGGAGACAGATTCAGGAAGCGAGAAGGAGACGAAGGAGAAGTGATTCAGGAAGGAAGCAGATTTAGGAAGGAAGGAAGGAGAAGGGAGGAAGGAAGACAGATTCAGGAAGGAAGGAGATGAAGGAAGGAAGGAGACTGATTCAGGAAGGAAGGAAGCAGACATTCAGGAAGGAAGGAAGGAGACAGCGATTCAGGAAAGAAGGAAGGAGACAGGAAGGAAGGAAGGAAGGAAGGAAGGAAGGAAGGAAGGAAGGAAGGAAGGAAGCAGACCAATTCAGGAAGGAGACAGATTTAGAAAAGTAGGAAGTAGAAGGAAGGAAGGGAAAGAAGGAAGAAAGGGAAGGAAGTCAGGACATTCAGGAAGGAAGGAAGCAGACCAATTCAGGAAGGAGACAGATTTAGAAAAGTAGGAAGGAAGGGAAAGGAGGGAGGGAGGGAAGGAAGGAAGGAGAAGGAAGCAGACAGTGATTCAGGAAGGAAGGAAGCAGACCAATTCAGGAAGGAAGGAAGGAGACAGATTTAGAGAGGAAGGAAGTAGAAGGGAGGGAGGAAAAGAAGGAAAAAGACAGATTCAGGAAAGAAGGAGAAGAAAAGGGAAGGAAGGAGACAGATGAAGCAGACAAATTCAGGAAACAGACCGATTTAGAAAGGAAGGGAGAGAAGGAAGGAGACCGGTTCAGGAAGGAAGGAAAGAAAGCCTTTATACATCCAAGCATCCTATTCACTTGTGGGGGTCCGCCCCCCACCCCCCTTACCAGCTCACCTTCAAGCCATCCTATTTAAACCAAAGTTTGTCAAAAAAAAATATATATTGAAAAAAATAAATAATAAAATCCCGGCCGTCGTTCTCCGGCCCTTTCTCTCTTTCCCGACCCGCAGTTTGCCTTCGGGGCGGCGATGCTCAACGTCCACATCCCGCTGCTGCTGGGCCAGATGGTGAACGTGGTGGCCAAGCACATGCGCGTGGGCGACTACCTGCGCTTGGTGCGCGAGCCGGCCCTGCGCCTGCTGACCCTCTACGGCCTCCAGGTGAGACCCTCTTCCTTCCTTCCTTCCTTCCTTCCTTCCTTCCTTCCTTCCTTCCTTTAAATCATATTTTTATTATTTTTTCCAATTTTACATTCAAGTATTTAGAAAGCAGCGTGGCGACTGGGTTAATCGATAGTTCCATAACAAAATCTTTCGTGCAAATCTCAAGTTACACAAACACACACACACACACACACACAAGGATGCTTCTCCCAGGGGGCTTTTTTTTAAAAAAAATAATATTTTATTAATTTCCCAATTTTACATTCGAGTATTTAGAAAGCTGCATGGCGACTGGGTTAATCAATAATTTCATAACAAAATCTTTCGTGCAAATCTCAAGTTACACAAACACACACACACACACACACACACACACAAGGATGCTTCTCCCAGGGGGCTTTTTTTTTAAAAAAAATATTTTATTAATTTCCCAATTTTACATTCGAGTATTTAGAAAGCTGCATGGCGACTGGGTTAATCAATAATTTCATAACAAAATCTTTCGTGCAAATCTCAAGTTACACAAACGCACACACACACACACACAAGGATGCTTCTCCCAGGGGGCTTTTTTTTTAAAAAAAATAATATTTTATTAATTTCCCAATTTTACATTCGAGTATTTAGAAAGCAGCGTGACGATTGGGTTAATCAATAGTTCCATAACAAAATCTTTCCTGTAAATCTCAAGTTACACACACACACACACACACACACACACACACGGATGCTTCTAGGGGGCTTTTTAAAAAAAAAAATAATATTTTATTAATTTCCCAATTTTACATTCGAGTATTTAGAAAGCAGCGTGGGACTGGGTTAATCAATAGTTCCATCACAAAATCTTCAGTGCAAATCTCAAGTTACACACACACACACACACACATACACACAAGGATGCTTCTCCCAGGGGGCATTTTTTAAAAATAATATTTTATTAATTTTTCCAATTTTACATTCGAGTATTTAAAAAGCAGCGTGGCGGCTGGGTTAATCAATAGTCCCATTACGAAATCTTTCGGGCAAATCTCAAGTTTTCGTATCTTAAAAAGTAAGTGGAAAAAAGACACCGAGGAAAAAGAAAAGAAGAGAGTAAGAAGAAAAAAGAGGGAAAAAAGGAAGAAAGGAATGAGAAAATAATATACTGCTTAAAACTGAAGGCCACTGGACTTGTCTTGTTCTTCCTCTGAAGACGTTTCGCTTCTTATCCAGGAAGCTTCTTCAGCTCTGACCGGATGGCGGGGGGAACGGAAGGATTTATACTCCTTGCAGACCGCCGGTCATTTGCCTCCTTTTAGCGGGGCGTTGAGGCCACTTGGAGGCTTATCTGTGTCCTCCTGGGACTTTCCTATTATTCTTTGAAGACGTTTCGCTTCCCATTCAAGAAGCTTCTTCAGCTCTGACCGGATGGCAGGGGAACGGAAGGATTTATACTCCTTGCAGACCGCCGGTCATTTGCCTCCTTTGAGACGGTCGTTGAGGCCACTTGGAGGTTTAAGGTCACCTGAGTGGTGCAAATGGGCGATCTATCTATCTCCAGTCTACAACGCCGTCCTTTCAGCAGTTCCAAGAAGGCTCCACACCCATTTACATCACTCAGGCGACCCTGAGGACACAGATAAACCTCCAAGTGGCCTCAACGGCTCTCCAAAAGGATGCAAATGACCAGTTTTTCTGCAAGGAATCTAAATCCTTCCGTTTCCCCACCATCCAGTCAGAGCTGAAGAAGCTTCTGGGACGGGAAGCGAAACGTCTTCAAAGAATAATAAGAAAGTCCCACGAGGACGCAGACAAACCTCCAAGTGGCTTCAACGACTCCAAAAGGATGCAAATGACCAGTTTTTCTGCAAGGAATCTAAATCCTTCCGTTTCCCCACCCTCCAGTCGGAGTTGAAAAAGCTTCTTGGATGGGAAAGGAAACGTCTTCAAAGAATAATAAGAAAGTCCCACGAGGACGCACACAAACCTCCAAGTGGCCTCAACGACTCTCCCAAAAAAATGCAAATGACCAGTTCTTCTGCAAGGAATCTAAATTACCCCCCCCCCTCTGTCTGCAGGGCGCCTTAACCTTCGGATACATCCTGCTGCTGTCGTGGATCGGGGAGAGAGTGGCCGGCAGTATGCGGAAGCAGCTCTTCTCTTCCTTCCTCAGGTAAGGGGGTTAGAAACAAAGGGGGGCACGTTGGGATGTCATCCGGGTCCGCCCCGGCCTTGGAGGGAGGGATAACGGGGAAGGGGACGGCGTGGACCCCGAATTATCCGAAGCTGAGGATCGGTCGGCTGTCAAATCTGGTTGAGAAATTCAGCAACTTGGCTAAACTGCAGCTAGCCTTCGGCGTTACAACTACGTAGAGGTAGACCTTGATAAGTGATAAGGCGGGGTCGGGGTTAGGGTTGGGGTTTTTCCAAATAACATTTTCAACATTTAGCAAACAGCACAATGTCTGGGTACTAACAATAATAGATATAGTTAATCATCCTAAACAATATGTTAACTCATCACTCAATGGCCTTCTTCTTACTAATATATATATTCATTCAAAATTACATATCACATTCCTTTCTTTCTGGCTTGTTTTTCTAGCCATGGATAGAAATGATCCCATGTTCTAAAGTAGACCGAGTCTTCTTTCTCTTTAATAATCTTTAAAGTCAACTTATCCATTTCTGCCCACTCTAGAATTGTCTTAATTAGTACTTCAGTTGGTAAATTTCCATTTTTCCAAATACAATTCTTGCTGCCGTTAATATCCGTAGCACAACATCCAGATCCAGCCATAGTTGCATTCCACACAGCATTAACCTTGTGAACCCTCAAGCTTCCTCCTTCCGTTATATTTTCAAGATGGACAGTATTTAATATTTGTTTGCTACGAGTATGTAGGGGTGTGGGTCTATGCATAGGTTGTACATAGTATGTTTTAGGGGTGTGGCATGTATGTGTTTCACCTTGAGAGCGGGCAGCTAAATTTCATTTTTGATGTGTGCCGTTGTGCCCACGGTAAAAAACAAAAAATGACAATAAAGGTTATCTTATCTATCTTATCTGTTAGATATCTGCAGTCTTTCTCAGAATTAGCTCCTATTATTCCTAACAAAAATAATTCCAATTTAAGGTTGTTTTTTAGTCATTTTCTCCAACCGTAAATGTATTTGAACCCAAAATCTTTTTTTTGCTTTGGGGCATGTCCACCAGATATGATAATACGTACCTGGTCTCTTGTTTGCATTTCCAACAGTTGTTTGAAGTATTTTTAAACGTTTTTGCTCATCTCACGGGTGTTATATGCCATCTGTCAAACATTATAAGTTTTCTTTATATGATAACCCAAGGGAAGAGGTCGCCTTTTTCGATGCCAATCAGACGGGGCACCTGGTGAACCGCCTGACCGCCGACATCCAGGAATTCAAGTCTTCTTTCAAGCTGGTCATCTCTCAGGTTTGACCGATGGTGGGACGGGAGGGGTGGGCTCGCCGAGCGGGGGGCAATTCTGCTCCGATTCGGACTTGTTCTCGCGCGAACGGAGGCGTCTCTTTTTATGCCACCCTCTCTTCCTTCACCCCACCCCACTCCCACTTGCAGGGTCTACGCAGCCTCACTCAGACGGTGGGCTGTTTTGTGTCTCTCTACCTGATTTCCCCCAAACTGACCGGACTGCTCGTCGTGGTGATGCCCTTCTTGGTGGGGATCGGGACCTTTCTCGGCACCTCCCTTCGCAGGCTCTCCCGCAAAGCCCAAGAGCAGGTAGGGAGAAATAACCCGTGTGAACGTTCCTTGAACTAAACATGTTTGAAAGGGTTCCCAGAACTCTGCTTTATCTAGTACACGGGTGTCCAACCTTGGCAACTTTAAGACTTGTAGATTTCAACTCCAATTCCTCAGCCACCATTTTTTTCACTCTGTTGAACTCAAGATATATTATGTTTGCTGCATACCCACCATCTACTAATAAAGTTTCCCTATCAAAAAATGTAATATGTTATTTCCACTGCATACCCACCATCCACTAATAAGGTTTCCCTATCAGAAATGTGATCTATTATGTCCACTGCATACCCACCATCTACTAAT
>NW_015392585.1:15357-18972 GCF_001527695.2 Protobothrops mucrosquamatus | reverse complement strand
AGATAGATAGATAGATAGATAGATAGATAGATAGATAGATAGATAGATAGATAGATAGATAGATAGATAGATAGATAGATAGATAGATAGATAGATAGATAGATAGATAGATAGATAGAATACAAGAATAGATGGATGGATACATGGATGGATGGATAAATAATAGTATGAGATGGATGGATAGATATAGAAGGTTGGATAGATAGATAGATAGATAGATAGATAGATAGATAGATAGATAGATAGATAGATAGATAGATAGATAGATAGATAGACAGATAGACAGACAGACAGACAGACAGACAGACAGACAGACATACTGGTAGATGATAGATAGATAGATAGATAAGATAGATAGATACTGTAGACAGACAGATAGACAGACAGACAGACAGACGGACGGACGGACGGACGGAGAAGGAGAGAATGGATGTATAATAGAAGGACTGATGGATAATATATGATAAATGAGTAAAGTGATCTATTAATTAATGCATTTCCAGTGAAGCAACTTTTATAGAATAGAGGATTCCCATATGTAGTATTGAAAATGTTCTTAAGTTCATATGGAATCTAGAAGATAACTACATATCAACACTTAAATTTGCTTACCAAAGAAGTACAAAATTACTTCAGAAAACTCGCTTCCACATTTCAAACCTGTGAAAACAAAACAAGTATTTTGGCTCATGGACAAAGTTTTCCCTTCAGTATGGTGCAAAGCAGTGAGTTTGATAACAGCAACTGGATGGAGTTCAAAATACATGGAAGGATAGTCTATACAAGACTGTAACTATAAATATCCTTAGTAGATGCTTGTGAAATTGATAATCTGGGTGTACCAGCTCCTTAAGGAATAATAGGAACTGTGTTCTTTTATTAAGCATTAATGCTTAAGATAACCCAGAATTACCTCACAATCTCCATTGCTGTATTTTTTTTTTCCTTCTGAGATACAGCTGTGAGAAACCAAGATTGGACCAGGAAGAAAGAAATGATTTCTCCACATGAAATTAACTCCGTGGACAATCAGAGTTGTCCTACTTGGTTTCTCGTCAGATGCACATCATTTGTAAGCCACTTGCCAGTTACTCCTACCCTTTTTGGACCAAGAGACCACTACTAATCTTAAAGGTTTCTCACAAATAACCATCTGTTTCCCACCCACGATCAGCTTCCATATTAGCAGCTGCTCAGCCTTGGAAATGGTGTGGTAGGGCTTACCAAGCCCCATCATGCAGCTGTTGCCCTTGTGAGATGGAGCAATGCCAGCCATTGGCTTGACCACCAAAAAGACTCAACAGTGAAGGACATGAAGGACTCAAGANTTGCGGGACTGGCCTAAGGGATTTTAAAGGGGTTTTAATTACTTTTAATCTGACAAATTTAAATATTTCTTTTTAATCAAATTTTAATTAGGTGTATAATATGTTAGTATTTTATCCAATTGTCAGCCGCCCTGAGTCCGCAAGGAGAAGGGCGGGATATAAATGTAATAAATAAATAAATAAATAAATAAATAAATAATGCTTGGTCTATGCCAGGGGTCTTCAAACTTGGCCCTTTTATGACTTGTGGACTTCAACTTCCAGAATTCCTCAGCCAGCATGGCTCAGCTTGGAAATCTCTCCCTTCCCCTCAGCATGGCTGGCTCAGGAATTCTGGGAGTTGAAGTCCACGAGTCATAAAAGAGCCAAGGTTGCCTACCCCTGGCCTTGGTTAATCAAGTTGGGCTCACAGGTACAAAGAGTTGCTACCATTGCTAGCAATTCAACATTGCAAAAAATAAACTAGCATCATTTGAAGAAGCCAGGACAGGGAAGGGAGACAAAGAAGCCAAAATGGCTGCAATAACCCTCAAAGAGGAACAGGTTTCTTGGCAGCCTTGATTATTATTAATTTTTTTTGACACCTCTTGGGAAGAAGCCAAGCAACATCAACGGAACAATGCTCAGCTTCATTCAGCAAGCATTAACTGTGCATAATTCTTTACAAGGGACCCACAGGGGAGAAAGTGACAACTTGTTTCTACCCAGGAAAAGTAAATAAAAGACACATTCCTTTCCTCTCTGTCTGTTCCCTTTCTGAGCTTCTTGGTCTTAATCTCTCTTTTGCAAAAAGGGAGGTAATCAAGAACGGGAAAAGCCTGAACATCTAGACTCTTCTTTCGAACAGAATGCATGTGTGTTTCTTTTGCATTTAATGCAGAAAACACATCACAAGGCCAGAGTGTGCTTTTTGGTATGATTCCTTTTTAAAAGAAGGGACAAAGTACAGGAGATCAAGCAGGCGTCTCGGTTCCAGCTGTAGCTGCTGCTGTAAATTAGGGAAACCTTTTGTTCCAATTCTTCTATACCAGGGGTCTTCAAACTTCGCCCTTTTATGACTTGTGGACTTCAACTCCCAGAATTCCTCAGCCAGCACACTGGCTGAGGAATTCTGGGAGTTGAAGTCCAGAAGTCATACAAGGGCCAAGTTTGAAGACTCCTGCTTGTGGACTTCAACTCCCAGAATTCCTCAGCCAGGCACGCTAGTTGAGTAATTCTGGGAGTTGAAGTCCATGTCATGAAAGGGACAAGTTTGAAGACCCCTGTTCTATACCGTTACCCTTTGGGTTTTTTTATTTTTTGTTTATTTGCAGGGGTGGGAAAAACAGATGGAGCTGGTTAAATTCTCCAGGGATCTAATTTTTAACTGGGCATTCTCCAATTCCACTACCACCGAAGTGTTCTGTTGCCTCAGAAGAAACAACTCTGTCAGTGTGACTTTCTCTGAAGTGTGCCATTTGGCCCTGGAAATTTATAAAAGAAAAAGAAGTAGCAGTAAGCATACTCAGTGGAACGGTGAGTGTGTTTAATGGGAACAGGGTGTCTGCAAAGCATGGTCCAAAAGAGCAATCAAATTTCTACCACCATTCCTTTTTTAATGTGCATCACACACAAACGGGAAAAGCTTTGGTCAGATATGGGGCCGCCATCTAGACTTCGTTTGATCGTACCTTGCAGACAATCCCAAATAGGAAAAGACTGAAAGGTTCTACCTTGAATGGAAAAGTTTCCGAACATTTCATTAGTATTAATTTGGTTCTAAAAAGCATAACACTGAAATGTTATTATTTTTTCATTCAGCAACTGTGAATCTATGATACACAAAACTTCTTGTGTCATAGGCCATTATCTCTGTCCACAAGACCAGAGATGATAGATAGATAGATAGATAGATAGATAGATAGATAGATAGATAGATAGATAGATAGATAGATAGATAGATAAATAGATGATAGATAGATAGATAGATAGATAGATAGATAGATAGATAGATAGATAGATAGATAGATAGATAGATAGATAGATAGAGGTAGGTAGGTAGATTGGTAGATAGGTAGACAGACAGACAAACAGACAGATGGACCAGATAGATAGATAGATAGATAGATAGATAGATAGATAGATAGATAGATAGATAGATAGATAGATAGATAGATAGATAGATAGATAGATAGATAGATAGATAGATAGATAGATAGATAGATAGAATACAAGAATAGATGGATGGATACATGGATGGATGGATAAATAATAGTATGAGATGGATGGATAGATATAGAAGGTTGGA
>NW_015392585.1:11511-14162 GCF_001527695.2 Protobothrops mucrosquamatus | reverse complement strand
TTAAAGGTTTCTCACAAATAACCATCTGTTTCCCACCCACGATCAGCTTCCATATTAGCAGCTGCTCAGCCTTGGAAATGGTGTGGTAGGGCTTACCAAGCCCCATCATGCAGCTGTTGCCCTTGTGAGATGGAGCAATGCCAGCCATTGGCTTGACCACCAAAAAGACTCAACAGTGAAGGACATGAAGGACTCAAGACGCTCACGTAGCTTGGTCTCTGAATTTTTCCAGAATATATGTTTAATAAACCATAACAGCTGGTTTCCTACAACTTACTAATCCAAAACTAAACAAGACACACTATGTTGTAGGCACTGCATTAACAAATAATACATTGGGGGTCTTTCATCAGAAGTGCCATCATCCAAGACATCATTAATCACAACATGCCTCAAGGTGGAGGCCTCTACATTTGTTTAGACCACAGTGTCTATACTAACCAACATTGTTATAAATTATGTGGGTTGCTGTCCATGTTTGGAAAGTGTTATCTCATCTAATAACAGCATATGATGCAAATTGTTCCTCTGCCACACAGTTAGAATGGTTGTGAGAAGCAATTGTGGTATGAAGTCTCAAATTTAAACTAAGATGAAGGTATAGTATACTATATACTACATACTATAGTGTACTAAGGTATAGGTGGTACCTGGCTCAATAGTAGCAACTGTGAGAGGGATCTCGGAGTCCTAGTGGACAATCACTTAAATATGAGCCAGCCGTGTGCTACACCTGCCAAAAAAGCCAACACAGTGCTGGGCTGCATTAACAGAGAGATAGAATCAAGATCACGTGAAGTGTTACTACCACTTTACAAGGCCTTGGTAAGGCCACACTTGGAATACTGCATCCAGTTTTGGTCACCACGATGTAAAAAAGATCCTATACCATTTCAGACAAATGGCTGTCCAGTCTCTTCTTAAAAACTTCCAGTGTTGGAGCATTCACAGCTTCTGAAGGCACGTTGTTGCACTGATTAATTGTTCTAACTGTCAGGAAGTTTCTCCTTAGTTCCAGGTTGCTTCTCTCTTTGGTTAGTTTCCATCTATTTGCTTCTTGTCCTGCCTCCAGGTGCTTTGGAGAAGAGATTGACTCCCTCTTCTTTGGGGCAGCCCCTGAGATACTGGAACGCTGCTATCATGTCCCCCCTCGTCCTTCTCTTCATTAAACTAGACATAGCCAATTCCAGCAACCGTTCCTTATATGTTTTAGCCTCCAGTCCCCTAATCATCTTTGTTGCTCTTCTCTGTACTCTTTCTAGAGTCTCAACAGTTTAAATGATACCTTTGCAGATATCTACACCAACTTGTGTATTTCACAAACACATTTTCTATCATATTATGATGTACATCTAAATGTGTTTCCCATCCATGTGAGTTTTTTTAAAAAAACTTTATGGAGAAAAAGTTTAGTTTTGGACTGACTTATAGAACACTGATGTGCTTCGAACTGATTCAAAGGCCATCTGATGCAACCGATGTTCCAAATCTAATGCTAGATGGAGGAACCTGGATCTTCTATCACGACCAGAAGCGAACCAGATGGCTATAACAGTTCCTCAACTGAGCAATAAATTTCCCCCAAAATAGTTGCACCTTCTTCACCGAGGGCATAGCTCCTCCGCCCTCCAGTGCTTATGTCATTGCCAGCGTTTGTTGTTAGTTTGAAAAGTTAATCCAAGAAGAAGCCATTCACCTTGCTGGTTTGTATTTTGCTGTCAGCAACACAATTCACTCTTTCAAAAAGAATTAATCTGCTTGATTGTGTGGGTGAGTGGAGAAAGCCAATGTACATTGAGCAGAAAGGAGATTGAGGCAGCCAACTTTGAAGCTAGCCAGCAAAATTCTTGGATATTGCACAAGTCACGTCATGAGAAAGATTTCAGATTGAGGCCAAGAATTGTTGGGGTATGGTTTGTGTGTGTGTGTGTGTGTGTGTGTGTGTGTGTGCTTGTGTGCACGTGCGTGTGCACAAGCACCACCTGGGCAAAAAAACACAACGTTAGTTATGATTAACTGAGCTGATCCTTGTTGACAATATACCCATATAAGGTTGACATCTATTCCTTGTATTGTATGGCTACTCGGAGGATAAGGAGGGGGCAGGATGGCTTTAACCACTGGAAATAAAGATGAACATAATGTCTGCATTTAAACAAAGCTTGGATGTGGGAGAGAAAAGGTTCAAAGCGGTAAATTATTGTTATTTGGCCTGGTTCTCATTATTGTTAGCTGAGATTCTATACTTGGGATGGAGAATGGATGCTCATGCATCTGTGTTGCTTACAGTCAGGCCCAAGGACCAAGAACGTGGAGTTACTTCTGAATATTTTATTTATTGTTTTCTGCGTGTAAACAAAATCTTGCCGGACTAAAGCAACTTTCAGCATTATAGATCTATTCTGTGAATTGCTAGGGAGGAACTGTCCTGGCTGCCTCCCCACCAGATACTCCAAGCTCTGTTGACTTTGTCTGTTCAGAACGTGGTCCTCCCTCCTGCCAGTCAGATCTCATTCTACTACACTTAACATCTGCAGAATATTTCACAAGAAGAGTGCCATACCATGTGGTGTGGAAAATCCATAAGGGATCCCCTCCTCCTCCTCCTCCTCCTCCTCCTCCTCCTCCTCCTCTCTCTCTCTCTCTCTCTC
>NW_015392585.1:6019-8342 GCF_001527695.2 Protobothrops mucrosquamatus | reverse complement strand
TGAAAGAAAGAAAGAAAGAAAGAAAGAAAGAAGAAAGAAAGAAAGAAAGAAAGAAAGAAAGAAAGAGGGAGGGAGGGAGGGAGGGAAGAAAGGGAGAAAAAAGAAAGAGATGGAGGGAGGGAGGAAAGGAAGGAAGGAAGGAAGGAAGGAAGGAAGGAAGGAAGGAAGGAAAGCATTATTGCATACACTTATGGTGGGGATAAATAGATTTCACACTGAAATGATGCGAGAGAGATTCACAGCGTTGATCTTGCGAGGATCTCAGTAACCCGAATGTGAAAATTCCAAGAGGGGCAAGTGAGTTTTACACTTTTGCAGGAAGGTGTGGCAGGAGAAGCAAACTTTACTCATCTCAGCTGTCTAAACATATCAGCCCTGAGGGAAAATAGAGCAAATACCACTTGCAAGCCTATAAAAGAAACAAAATAGATCTCCCCCCCCTCCTCTTTTAAACATTTTTCTAGATGGATTGTCAATGAGTTTCTTTCTTTCTTGCTTGCTTTCTTTCTTTCTTTCTTTCTTTCTTTCTTTCTTTCTTTCTTTTTGTAAGATTTGCTACAGGAGGATTTCCTCAGCTGCTTTCTGTTCCTGCTATCTGCTTCTAAGCAGAGTTTTCTGTTTATTTCTTATGGAAAGCAGAGACGAACTCAAAATTCCATTCCATTCTATTCTATTCTATTCTATTCTATTCTATTCTATTCTATTCTATTCTATTCTATTCTATTCTATTCTATTCTATCCCATCCCATCCCATTCCATTCCATTCCCAGGTCCATAAACATCTCAGGAACTTTCAAACCTAGCTTACACATTCCAGACTCAGTAATAATCAACCAGCTGCCCTGTTCAGACATTAGGCAAGATAAAGTGGTACAGTGAAGCAATAGTGAAGTCCCAAGAAGATTCATATTTGTGTGAAGCTTTTATTGCAAATTTTGTTAGCAAAGTCCTGAGATTGAAATAAGTCCAAGTCAAGAAGTTTCGGACTGACTTGAAAAGATTCGTTTTTCTTTTTCTTTTTTGCAATGATGTGCTAATGCAGCTGTGAACACAGAGGCTCCCCCCCCTTCCTATTGCCTCCACCCTTAGTTTAGTTGGCTTAACTCACTCAACAGCTGCTGTTTCTGGAGAGCAGTACTTAGGGGTTCAAATTCTCTGCTGCCATGCAAATGGGTTCACGCCTCAGGAATCAAATGACCCCACCAGGACTGAAGCAACTTACCAAGCATGCAATTGATTTTGGACCCCTACAATTCCAGATGCAAAAAGCTGGCATTTAACACGTTCCTGAGTAGACAAAAATATACGCTCTTCTCTAAAGAGAGACATTTTTCTATCAGAGAGTTGTTGGGGTCTTAGCCAATGTCAACAAGTGACATTGAAGCATCTCCTGGACATTCTAGATATCTAGACCAAGACATCTAGACATCAAGAACACAATCTAGACATCTCGACTAAGATTTTTCAAACTGGGTTACGCTGGGATGGGGTTCCATGAGAAACTACAGACAAAATTGTTCAGACTTAGTTAACTTTCCACCACTAGAGTTTTACCTCTTGGTCAAGGTTCTAGAAGCTGTTTTGTTTTGACTTAACTAGATTAATGGCCTAAAAAGTTTGAAGCTTCTTATCTAGACCAGTGGTTCTCAACCTTTTCTTCAACATGGACCTCCTTTAAATACCTTTTGTGGCCATGGACCATAGCCATGGAGCACCAAGACTTAACTCAAGATTTAAATTATAATATTTCTTCAAGCCTTCCTGGAATCCCTGTGACAGCATCACAGCCCCTAGAGGTCCATGGACCACAGGTTGAGGACCACTGACCTAAACCAGGGGTCCCCAACCTCCGGTCCATGGACCGATCCCGGGCCGCGGCATGCCAGCAACTAGGCTGCACAAACAAGCAAAGCCCCATCCACGGGATGCAGGCAGCACACAAAATCATGCACCCTTCAGTCCATGGAAAAATCTCTCTCCATGTAACTGGTCCCTGGTGCTCAAAAGGTTGGGGACCTTTGATCTAGACCACTGCTAGATAAAGCAGAACGAAAATCTGCTCTGCTCAAGTATTCTGAAGGAGCTGGCAGACGTGATCTTGGAACCATGGAATCATATCTTTCAAAGATCTTGGACCAGTTGGATGGTGGAGGACCCTCGTCACAGTTCTGAAAGACTAACCAAAAATCTTAAAGCTGCATTCTGATGTGGCTTCTTTTCAAATGTCCCAAACTGATTTTAATAGAGAGCTAATATAATTTACACCTCTCTCTCTCTCTCTCTCTCTCTCTCTCTCTCTCTCTCTCTCTCTCTCTCTCTCTCT
>NW_015392585.1:0-2301 GCF_001527695.2 Protobothrops mucrosquamatus | reverse complement strand
TTTAAGAAGAGACTGGACAGCCGTTTGTCTGAAATGGTGTAGGGTTCCTGCCTGAGCAGGGGGTTGGACTCGATGACCTCCAAGGTCCCTTCCAACTTTATTATTATTATTATTATTATTATTATTATTATTATTATTATTATTATTATTATTATTATTATTATTATTATTATTATTATTATTATTATTATTATTATTAATTGAAAAAGACAGCCACTGACCTCATTCAGCCACAAAATAGGAAAGAGAAAGTGTTGCTTGATGTTTTTGAGGACTCTGTAGGAAACAAAAAATATATTAAAAAAGCAATATTAGAACAGCTCACTTTGGGCCGGCTGTCTTGTGAAAAATGCAAGAAATAGCTACAGTACATTATTTTGAATTCTATACTATTTTTCTTGGACCCCCGATTGAAATTGCCTTGTGGAGAAAAATGCCTGCTTCAACTTGGTCCTTCCTCCAATTCTAACCCAATTTGAAATGTCCACATTCATTTAAATTATTCCCTTTGAGTAAAAAGCTAATGGCATTTTCAAAATACTCAAAACACAGCAAGGAAAGGTCTCTTTTTGGTAGCCAAGCATACACATTTCTCGGAAGAACGGACGAGGTCAACAAAGCAGATAAGGCCTTATCTATAAGGTGGATGGAACTGTCTCAGATGAATGAGATTGGTGGATATGAGCCAGCCGTGTCCTGCAGCTGCCAAAAAAGCCAACACAGTGCAGGGCTGCATTAACAGAGGGATAGAATCAAGATCACATGAAGTATTAATACCACTTTACAATGCCTTGGGTAAGGCCACACTTGGAATACTGCGTCCAGTTTTGGTCACCACAATGTAAAAAAGATGTTGAGACTCTAGAAAGAGTACAGAGAAGAGCAACAAAGATGATTAGGGGACTGGAGGCTAAAGCATATAAGGAATGGTTGCTGGAATTGGGTATGTCTAGTTTAATGAAAAGAAGGACGAGGGGGGACATGATAGCAGTCTTCCAATATCTCAGGGGCTGCCCCAAAAAAGAGGGAGTCAAGCTATTCTCCAAAGCGCCTGAAGGCAGGACGAGAAGCAACGGATGGAAACTAATCAAGGAGAGAAGCAACCTAGAACTAAGGAGAAACTTCCTGACAGTTAGAACAATTAACCAGTGGAACAACCTGCCTCCAGAAGTGGTGAATGCTCCAACACTGGAAGTTTTTAGGAAGAGACTGGACAGCCATTTGTCTGAAATGGTGTAGGGTTCCTGCCTGGGCAGGGGGTTGGACTCGATGACCTCTGAGGTCCCTTCCAACTTTATCATTATTATTATTATTGCCTACCTCTTGCCTAGGGAGAGCCAGCAGAGGGGGAAAGCTGGCTGTGAACAGGCTGAGGCGGTTGGTTGGGGGCGAAGTGGGCATGGCCAATGGTGAGAGCCTAAAGGTCCCATTCTGAAAGGGGGAGGAGCTTGAGTAAGAATGTCATGCCTGCCATTTTGCAGAGGTTGACCTCAAGATGCTGCTGCGCATAAGCCCATTCTCCTAATAAGCCTACATGTAGAACAATCCATTGGCCGACGTTTTCCCAATAATAGTCAAGACTTACATGATTTTTGAATTCGGTTGCACCAGTAAATTTATCTGCAGCCTTTTGGCAAAGTGCATGGTAAGCCCTGTGATCTAAAACAGAACAAATACAGAGAACTTCACGGGTGGGAATATTCAAAGATTAGCAGCACTGAATAGGCAAAATAATGCATACAGACGACTAATGCATTCAAATGCTGAGTTTAGAAGGGTTTCCCCAGCCCTGGACAAGGTTGACTCCCAATTAGCCAGGAAACCATAGCTGCAGTACCTTACTTGTTTCAGGGATCTGATTGCAATTAATTTAAACCGGATATTCATCCATTTTGAGATGGACGTTTGTTTTTAAGGTTGGTGTGCTTTGCTTTTTAAATGTGCTTAGAATAAGCAGCAAAAACAACCCAGAACCCTCCTTGAAGTACAGGCTGATGGGCCCTTGAAAAGTCTTCATGCAATGAAGGGGAATATTTGTAGCTCAGGGTTGAAACGAGTCATCAGTGCTAGAAAACGAGGCATCAGTGCTAGAAGGAGAGGAGGAGGAGGAGGAGGAGGAGGAGGAGGAGGACTGAGTGGTCCTTGTTGTTCTCTGAGCTTGGTTGTTTCCTTGCAGACATTTCATTACCCTAACTAGGTAACATTATCAGTGCTAGAAGGCAGAAGAGGAGGAGGAGGAGAAGAAGAAGAGGAGGAGCAGGAGGGAGGAGAAGGAGGAGAAGGAGGAGGAGGAGGAGGAGG
>NW_015392584.1:14023-17644 GCF_001527695.2 Protobothrops mucrosquamatus | reverse complement strand
AGATATGCACTGCCCTTGCCGATGGTGTTTAACATCTGATAAACTGTCAGGATGCACAAGGATGTGTCAAACATATGTTGGAAATATAATCAGCCCGAAGGTACATTTTTATCATCTTTGGTAGAAATGTAAAAAGGCAGAGCAATACTGGAATCCACAACTGAAACCAGAGATTTTTCTTTTAGGCTTGATAGATAAATGTCTTTAAAAAAAAGGGTATGTTTTTATTTATGATAACATCAGCAAGACTTTTGTATGCACAGGAATGGAAGCACTTACAGATTCCCGTAATGGAAGAATTGATGGTGTAATGAATGGAATTGGTGGAAACAAAAAAAATACTTTGATTAAATAGAAGACTCTAGCTTTGTTTTTACTTGGAAAACACTTTTTGATTTTTTCCTTGAAATCAAATGAAATGTTGATTTTGGCATTTGACAATTAGAACTGTTATGATTATAGAAATATTGTGTTACGTTGATCTTAGAGTAAAAGGTTACTGTATGTTATTTTTTGTGCCTCTACTAAAGAAAGTGGGAAGTTATTTTTTTTCTATTTCCTTTTCCTTTTCTGCACTCCTAGTCTTGATCCCTTCTTGACTTTTTCTTTACTACTTCTTTATTTTTTTATTTTATTTTATTTTATTATTTTCTTACATTTTATTCTTTGATGAAACAGAAAAGTTTTATTTTTAAAAAAATGCACTGACCTTCAATAGAGTTGTAGAAGAGTCATCTGCAGTGGCATTTTATCCTGGAACTCTAATGTCCAGTTCACAAGCTATAAACTATATGCTTCTTGTTATTAAAAAGTAGTAATATTATGCTTATTTCTCCCTTGTATGACAATGACTGTTAGAACTTTTCAGTGACTGCACATTCCTTAATTACATGTATTCTAGCCTAGGAGTAATAAACTGAGTTCATATATTAAGTCATAGAGTTCTAAATTGGGCTTTAGATACAGTATAAACCCAATTTATGTTGTTTGGTTGATTTTGGTTTAGCATAAGATATAAAGTTCATCTGCTGTGATTTATTCAACAGATCACTATTAAACAAACTACAGCATAGAAAAATATATTAAACTCATAATAAGGTCCCAAACATTGACTTAGTATCTCTTGAAATTAACTCACAAGAAATTCTAAAATTCAGGGGGATTATTCTTTAAATTACTATTAAATTACCGGCAATACATTTTTTTTTTTTACAAAAATACATGGTACTCTATCAGGAAGAAACTCTGGTTCAATCTATGAACCACTTCAAAATTGACATTGTGGTAGCAATGAATATTACATGACATTTTTTCCGGATCTGTAATTATACTTCTCTTTCCAAAATCTAGATGGTTATTAACTGGCAGGACACAATGGTTACATTCATAAATTATTTTCATCTAGCAGTAAAGACTAAGTAATTATCCTTGAGGTTACTAAGTGTCCCTTTCCCAAGACATCAATTATTCTAATTTATGAGGAAGAATTGAAGCAAATAAAAATGAATACAAAGGTGGATCATAATAGTTAGAAACAGGTCCCAGTCCCTTGTCCAGTATGTCAAACTGCTCACTGACCTTTTCTAGAAGGTACAGCAACAGGTACAATCTCTTTATTAAAATATCCACCCTTCTGGGCATTTTCAGCCTTATTCTGAGACATTACAGCCTGGTGGTCTTGTTCTTCTCGACTGACCTTCCATCGTTTGGCCACATTTTCAGCTGAAACAATTAAAAAATACAGTAGATACTTTACAATTTAGTTATTGTGTACTTATTACATTTATTACTCTGAATCTTCAAATACTGATAGGGAATACATTGTTTCCAGCACGTAATGTTCACACATTCTTATCAGTTTTGAATTTGTTTTTGTTGGAAAATTATTTACACTGAATAAATGAGAGCACAAGTATACAACTGCAAAGAAATGCAATTCTGAAGTCCGGTGAGGTTGATTCTACTTGATTAGCTGATTACAATAGAAAAAGCTATTGAAAAGCAACTGAGCACGAGGTATAAATGGCTGCAAAGTGATAGAAGGCCTTTGAAGATTATTTGTTTTATAACACAGCATTTATTACATGCCTAACGGTAATATACATTAAGTATACAATAGATGCAAATATATTATATCATAAACTGTAGTTATTTATTACTATTCTGTTATTTATATCACACCTTTTGGCAAGAGCTCAAGATATTGTCCACAGCACTCCTTCCTCCTATTTTGGTAGGTTGGACAGAAAGAGAGTGACTGGCCTGAAGTCCAGTGAATCTTCCCGGCAGAGTATAGATTAGAATCTGGGCCTTCTGCATCTACTGCAACATCCTAACTACTATGCCAATATGGCTTTCAGTGTGCATCGATGACCTGGGAGAAGCGCTTTGCCTGGGGAATGTGGCCCTAAATAGGGCTTCTTTCTCTTTACTTTTCTCCCCCTAGAACATACATGCCTGGACATATATAGGTATTTCCATGCTTTTACAGTCTGGGGGTACAGGGATTCATAGCAAATACAGCTGACAACCCTACATCGAAGCTGGACATTGCGCAGTATTTTTCCTCTCATCCTTGTAATTTTTGCTTTCTGTCCATTCTTCCTTTTTTTGGTGAAATAAAGTTGGGACACGCTTTCATCCAACCTTTTTGAAAATGCTGTTTCCATGTGGCTTACCTGTAATACCCATGTGATAACAGTAGAAAACATCTGTCAAGCCATCTACGATAATACTGTCTTGCAAAGAGGCTTCCCCCATCTTCACTCCACCACGCAGATGAATGACATGAGGAGCCTGGGGGAAAAAAAGCATTCTGACCCATTTAGAATATTGAAAGCAACTTTTTTTGCAACTGAATGGAAATAGTCTCTGGAGCGCCCATTCTCCCTGTATGACTGTTCTGTTCATCTGCCATTAGTAAATCTAATATACAGAAGCAATCCCAACCCCAGTTGTAGAGCACATGCTTTGTACGCATGAGGTCTCAGCTTCGAATCGATCCCTGATATTACCCAGTAGAAGAATCACACGATATGTATGAAAGTGAAAGAGTGTAAGAAAAAAGAAGCTTCCATATTGCTTCTTGCTGGATTCGAGCTGAGAGGAAAGTAAACACTTGAAATGAGCTAAAGTAGTTATTGTAATGAGATAAGTGAAGATTGTGATTAGAGTGATGTTACTTGTATAGGTTTTTCTCACCTGTAATTAATGGTGATTAGTGAATCGAGATGTATATCAAATCTGATTTACCATGTTCAATGTTTTTAATTTTTGTTTTCAATAAAATTTAAATTTTATATATATATAAAAAAAGAAATGAGCTAAAGCAGTGATGGCAAACCTTTTAGAGACCGAGTGCCCAAACTGCAACCCAAAACCCACTTATGCATCGTCGGGTGCCGGGTGGGTGTGGCCCATTCCCTGGGTGTGGCCAATTGGGTGGGCATGGCTGCGGTGGTAACGGCAGACTGGGTGGGACTAAAAAGTTCAATCAATCAATTCCAACTTTGCAAGATCTTTTTTTTCCCCACGAGAAGTTGAAATTGACTGATTGATTGAACGGCAGCAGAGGCCTAAAGCGAAAAGGTTTTATAAAACCCGGCTGAAGGTCTAGGACTG
>NW_015392584.1:10789-11904 GCF_001527695.2 Protobothrops mucrosquamatus | reverse complement strand
CGACACTGGCTTGTCGAGCAGGATTCTGGCCAGCCCCTGCAGACATAAACACACGGGGACAACTAGACTAAATTGTTTTAGCTCACTCTCCTACCTCACTTCTTAGTGACAGACAGGGGCCCATGTTATTTGCCTGTAACATTACTCATAACCACTTTGGGTTTTAAATTAATAACCTGACTCTTGTTTCTAGGCACTGAATGTTTGACTCTTTGTTTCAATGCCCATGTCTTATTTTTTCAAGTTACTTTTATTCTCAATTTTCTTAGGCTGACCTTCATTGTCTTTGGGCTATATTTCAACACTGCTGTGGACAGGTGAAGGTAGTATATTGTTTTGTTTTTTGCTTTTAACCTTCAGTGTAATGTGAAGTTTATTTCCAGGGCTGTCTGCATTCATAAGAACTTGCCCAAGTGTTATGATTAAAATCAGCCAAATAGTTACTGTTTCTGAGGACTGGATCAGCTGGATCTCCTCACTCTTAGCACAGCACCTTAATCACTACACCATACTGACTCTCATAGAGAAGCACATATGCAGGTCAAGAAACTGGAGAAAGCTGAAAAGACTAATGGGATGTGAAGTATTGCTACATAAATTGCTAGTTTAGGAGATTGAAACCTAGAGCATATGGGAAGAAAGTACAATTTACAATAAGTAAAACTCTCTCTCTCTCTCTCTCTCTCTCTCTCTCTCTCTCTCTCTCTCTGTGTGTGTGTGTGTGTGTGTGTGTGTGTGTGTGTGTGTGTGATTTCTGCATTACAAAAACGAAGAGAAGAGGCCACATCAAAATCCTGGATAAATGCTTCATCAAGTTCATACCTGCAGGCAATACTTGTCCAAGTATAACTTCAGATAATTCTTTAGGATCAATTTTTGTCCTCTGCAACAATTCTTTAATGACTACTGAAGCCAATTCATGGGCATGCAGGGTTGACAAGGCACCATTGAAGGATCCTAGATAAAAGATAAAAATCAGAAATAGATGTGTTTTAATATTACTCTATTCCATCTTTCCTTTCATTCTATTCTTCTTTTAAGCATTCTAGGTAACAGATACAGATTACAATTCTAGGAAAATAAACAAATATTATATTTTTATGGGTATACTTGGG
>NW_015392584.1:5449-6812 GCF_001527695.2 Protobothrops mucrosquamatus | reverse complement strand
GGGGGGAGCCGAGGCGGCCAGGGAGGAACAGCCAACTGCCGGCAACCAGCCGGAACTGCTGGGGCCGGCCCGTATTGAAGAATATGGCCGAATTTACCCGGGCTGGCCGTATATCGGCGTATAACACGCACACATCATTTGCCCCCTATTTTCAGGGGGAAAAAGTGCGTGTTATACGCCGATAAATACGGTATATTATTACATGAGATGATGTAACACCTTGGATTATAAACTCTTACTTGATAAACAATTTCTATTAGTAAGACCACCCATAAAACCACCTATAAAACGTGAAATAGATGTCCCATACCCAGCTACAAAAGACAAAAATTATTTTTAACATTTAATTCTAAAGTCTTCAACTTAACATATTATTAAGAAAATATGGATGAAGATCAGGAAAAAATCCTTTCCATGTTGAAATCAATATACAAAACTATACTTTCAGCTTGTGATAAAATAAGAAGCAACACAAAGGAACAATGTTCTAGCTTAAATATACAAACCCAGATCTTGATTACAAGCAAAGAAGTAACAACGCAGAAAACAAAAGGAAAATTGGAACAACTAAACGCTAAGACAGAGGACCCAATTGACCAATAGACCCAGCCAACTGAAAAATCAGAAAATGGAGTGACAACATTGAAAATGGAAAAGGCTTTTCACAAATCAAGAAATCAGAATTTATTTGAGGAAAAGGAAGAACGGATTGAATGGAGGATAAAGTTATCAGGACAACTGTGGGAAATTGGAGTAACAGGGAGGCAGTTTAATGAATACCAATGGGCTTGTTCTTCTAAAAAAAACTTCAGCCAAATGGTCTTTCTTATTCCAAATAATATATATAAAAATAGAGGGAGTACTATTGCTGGCAAAGGAAGAAAGCCAGAGTAAGGGTGAAGAAAATAATGGTGTTGACGTTAGAGGAAATATTATATTACCAATTAGATGGTTGAATATAGTGGAAAATAGATAACTTTTAGAAAATAGAATAATATTATAATTAAATAGATAAGATGTGTAAACAGAATATTAGACTTTGGTATGAAAAGGGAAAAAGGGAGAAGTTGAGATAAGGGAAGCTTTTGGTCACCTAAATATAAAGTACTTGGAAATCATAAATAATAGTGTTTTCTTGAATATTGATGGGAAATTAAAGTTTGGGGGGGGGAAGCAATAACATGACATTGTTTATACAAGGACATTAAGTGCAAACGCAATCAAGATATGTATAGGCTAAAAATTATCGATAAATGTAACAAAGATGTTTCTACTTAGTTGAAAGTAAGAATTGTGTTTGCCCAATATGAGATAACAGATATTATTGGAAAGACAGAGGAAGTATTTGATGTTCTAATATTAG
>NW_015392584.1:0-4457 GCF_001527695.2 Protobothrops mucrosquamatus | reverse complement strand
TCTTCTATTGCCCTCAATCTTTCCCAGCATTAGGCCCTTCTCCAGTGAGTCCTTCCTTCTCATTAGGTGGCCAAAGTATTTGAGTTTCAACTTCAGGATCTGGCCTTCTAAAGAGCAGTCAGGGTTGATCTCTTCTAGGACTGACCGGTTTGAACGCCTTGCAGTCCAAGGGACTCGCAGGAGTCTTCTCCAGCACCATGGTTCAAAGGCCTCAATTCTTTGTCGCTCAGCCTTTCTTATGGTCCAACTTTCACATCCATACATTGCAATTGGGAAAACCATGGCCTTGACTATACTATATGTTTTTATTTAGTTGATAATAATAATTGTACTAGCCTAATATGAGATAATAGACATTAATGGAAAAATAGAGGAAATATCTGATGTAACATGAGATTTATACTAAAGATTTATGTACACTATTGTACTATTGATTAACCCAGTCATCACGTTGCTTTTTAAATATCCAATTGTAAAGTGAGAAAATCAATAAAATATTATTTAAAAAAAGAGTCTCCATTGATTTCTTGTTAAATACTGAGGAATTATTCATATCTCTAACCATGATGTCTTACATAGTTGTTTAAGAAGCTGATTTAAGGAGGTTTTTTTTTTTAAATTCTTATACAAAACTCTAGGAAAGACCTCATGAAATATAAAAGCCCCATAGGATTGGTCAACTGCATCTACTCCATCAGAAGCGGCAGGAATTCTGACTGGCGGGGTGCCATGAAAAAAGCCTTTTTTGCTGTGACTTCCACCCTTTGAAATATTGTGTCAGTCAAGGTGAGATCTGCTCCTGTCTTAGCCTAGTGAAAGGGCCTGGAAACCTGGTTCTGCCAACTGGCTTGGGGGCCCAATGGGGGCCATCCTACTCTGGAATTGTGTCGTAGATTAGGAGAAAACCCCATCCCCATCCCATTTACGTCCCTTTTATCTAGTTTTGTTTACTTTCAATGTTCTCGTTTTAAAGCATTTTTAATGCTTACTTTTTTAATGTTCTAATTGTTTTATACTATTGCTTTGATAGTGTAAGCCACCCATAATCATTTGACAGTGAGATGGACGGCAAATAAATATAATAAATAAAAACGTGGAATAACTAATCAGAAGAGGAAAGAAGGATCAAAGAGGAGGGGAACCATAACCCAAAGCTAAGATGCAACATTGTGTTTGGAAGCCAGGGCTCCAAGGCTGACTAGATCAGTGTTTCTCAACCTTGACAATTTTAAGGCATGTGGACTTCAACTCCCAGAATTCCACAGCCAGCAATGCTGGCTGTGGAATTCTGGGAGTTGAAGTCCACATGCCTTAAAATTGTCAAGGTTGAGAAACACTGGACTAGATGCTCTTCGATGTTGTTCTTTGCGCTGGAAGAGCAAAGGAGTTGATTTCATTAATGGAAGGAAACGACAGCCGGCGACCAGACCGTCCTGGTTCTACCGACCAAACGCCAATCAGAGCACGAGGGACTCTTCAGCAAGAGTCGCGAGGCAATCACGGCGCATCTTCAGGCGGTGGCTCTATAACTCATTGTCCAATCATTGCAAGGCGAGGGAGGAGCCTTCGGTAATACGAAAAAAACAAACAAAGCCACTGCTGTGAACAAGCCAACAGGGCAAGCAAGCGGGGATCCGTTTTTCACGTCGTTTATTCTCCCGTAGTAGCATTAACCTTTTTATTTTTTTATTGTAAGCCGTCTAGAGGCACTTAGGTGAAGTGTATAAATGTGATAAATAAACCCAGTGGGCAACTTACACCCAACGTTAACATGGAGC
Organism: Protobothrops mucrosquamatus; assembly: GCF_001527695.2. NCBI lineage: Eukaryota > Metazoa > Chordata > Lepidosauria > Squamata > Viperidae > Protobothrops > Protobothrops mucrosquamatus. The sequence goes on along the minus strand of NW_015392584.1, from coordinate 2,679 downwards.
TTAGAGTGGCAAGCACAGATTCGAACACTCGCTCTGCTAATAATTTCCCGTGTGTCAAACTGTTCACCTAATGAATCGCGATTGCAGACAAATAAGGGAGTCAAGAAACAAAGGTGCCAAGCCAGCTCGAGCTTTGTGGAGGACAGATTGAAGGAATGTCAGTGTAGCGTCGAGGGGTAAGTAAATGGGTTAGAAATAGATCGGTGTTTCTCAACCTTGACAATTTTAAGGCATGTGGACTGCAACTCCCAGAATTCCACAGCCAGCATTGCTGGCTGTGGAATTCTGGGAGTTGAAGTCCACATGCCTTAAAATTGTCAAGGTTGAGAAACACTGGGTTAGATGAACGATTTAGCCTTCTATTTTGCATACAGTAGCTAAATTTCAATCTTGTTAAACTCCGTCGGATTCCCAGACATACCGTTAGACAGCGGTGTCCGTTTCCAATCTGTTACCCGAATAGTTCCTAACAGTTAAGTAAGCAGGTAACAAAGCCCTACATACATCCTCGCCCTCGCAGTTCTAGAGTTCTCTAGGCCTCTCGCAGGACATCATCCCTAGTACAGTTCCTACCACAATCCTACCTCGATTCATTTGCTTATCTTTCTGCCATGAGCAGGAAAAAAGTACAGGATTTCCTCCCCTAACAGGTAGCATAGAAGGAAAAAAAAAATGGGCGAAGGCAAATTTCCCGCAGGCATCAGAATGAATGGACCACGCAAGGTTGGGAGCAAGCGCAACGCCAGTCCGTGAAAACGCCCGTTTTAGAGCAATACGAGATCGAGGCATGAAATAGCTCCGGTAGTAGTTTCTACTCACCGACCGGGGTCCTTGCAGCAGCAACGAAAACAACGGCCTCGTCCTCGCAATCCATGATGCCTCAAGGTAGTAAGAAGCCCCGTTGCTCCTGCAGCCGCACTCTTTCTCTGGGCAAAGCGCCCAGCGCCTCCCTTAGAGTCAGGCAGCGATGCGTACCCTAGTCCTCATTGGTTACCCCGGGCCCCGCCCGCCTCCTTTTTCGCCTAGGGGAGGGCTAGAGTCCGAAAGGGCGGCCGTCGTCACGTGATAGAAACTGGGTTGCGGCTGATGGAGGACTTTTCAATCGGAGACAATCGGGAGGGGAAGGCCGGCCTTTCCACCCCTTTGGACGCTGACACTGCGGGTTGCACGCCGGCAGCGATGAAAACCAGGGAACCTATTTATTCCTTACGGTCACTGTAATAATAATGGGTATGATAATGGGAGCTCCTTCCCTAGGCGGGGTAGGCAACCTTGGCTCTTTTATGACTCGTGGACTTCAACTCCCAGAATTCCTGGCTCAGGAATTCTGGGAGTTGAAGTCCACGAGTCATAAAAGAGCCAAGGTTGCCTACCCCTGCGCCTAGGCCAGTGATGGCGAACCTTTTAGAGACCGAGTGCCCAAACTGCACCTCAAAACCCATTTATGCATTGTCGGGTGCCGGGTGGGTGTGGCCCATTGGGTGGGCGTGGCTGCGGTGGTAACAGCAGACTGGGTGGGTCTAAAAAGTTCCATCAATCAATTCCAACTTTGCAAGATCTTTTTTTCCCGCGAGAAGTTGAAATTGACTGATTGATTGAACCTTTTTTTTTGCACATGGCGGCGGAGGCCTAAAGCGAAAAGGTTTTATAAAACCCAGCTGAAGGCCTAGGACTGGGGCGACGGCGTACGTGCCCACAGAGAGGGCTCTGAGTGCCGCCTCTGGCACCCGTGCCGTAGGTTTGCCACCACTGCCCTAGGCGAAAGCACGAGGAGTTAAATCTATCTCTATGAAATGCGTTATCGGAAAATCGTCCTGAAGGTTCCTACCAGTTTTCCTCCCTCACCTATTTTATGCTGGAGTCTCCCTCCAAAATAGCAAAACCAAATTGCCTAACTTATTTGGACTTCTTACAGATATCACAGTTATTTTGAGGGTCACATCTCCCCACCCCTTCCAAGTTTAATTGCAGCTTTTTGTCTCTTGCCCTCAGATTTACACCTAAATCCGTGGACCTGTTTAGGTCCCACCTTTTAACAGGACCTCTGTAATGCCCCGTAAAAGCCTTATTTTGGTTGCTAAATGCCACCCAGCAACATTTCTGGAACTGCCCTAATTTTCAACATGTAAAACGGTTTCTTTCAAAAATGTTTTCTCTGCTGAACAAGATTTGTAGCATTTTAGGGCAGTCTTCTTCAACCTGATGCCCTTCAGATGTGCCAGATCAACTCCAAAGAACATCTAGCCAACAAGGCTTTTATATTCGCAGAGAAATTCAGAGGTTTGTACTGTAGTTTAACGTATCAGAAATGGAAAGTTGCTTTACAGGCAACAAATCACAATTCAGTCCCATAGTAATTTTGGAACATCTACTCCAGTGATGGCGAACCTTTTACAGATCGAGTGCCCAAAAACCACCACCTCACCCCTGTCCCCGCTCCGCTCCGCCCTGTCCACTGGGCCACCCACCACCTCCACTGCCCTCCACAGATCACCCAGGCAACCCAGCAGTGCCCTCCGCCCATGCCCCGCAGCATCATCTGCGTGCGACGGGGCACAAGGGCAGAGTCTTGTCTGTGCTGCCCGGTTACCATATCCTTGGCTGTGCTGCTTCGTGTGGGCCATGCCCAGGGGCGACTCTCCTCCGGGGAGGGCTGCTGGTGAGGAGGGGGCCGTGGGA
>NW_015392583.1:30384-34279 GCF_001527695.2 Protobothrops mucrosquamatus | reverse complement strand
CAGCAAAGATGGCAAAACAGAGCCGTGACAGACACACACCTGGTCCCCAAAAGAGGCTACACCCTTCCTACTTAACAGAATAACAGAGTTGGAAGGAACCTTGGAGGTCTTCTAGCCCAACCCCCTGCTCGGGCAGAAGATCCTATACCATTGCTGTCCGGTCTCTTCTTGAAAACCTCCAGTGTTGAAACATCCACAACTTCTGCAGGCCGGCTGCTCAAACCGATTAATTGTTCTCACTGTCAGGAAATTACTCCTTAGTTCTAAGTTGCTTCTCTCCTTGATTAGTTTCCATCCATTTTTTCTTGTTCTGCCTTCAGATGCTTTAGACTAGAGAATAGCTTGACTCCCTCTTCTTTGTGGCAGCTCCTCAAATTTTGGAAGACTACTATCATGCCACCCCCAGTCCTTCTCTTCATTAAACTAAACATACCCAATTCCAGCAACTGTGCATCATACGTTTCTGCCTCCAGTCCCCTGATCATCTTTGTTGCTCTTCTCTGCACTCTTTCCAGAGTCTCAGCAACTTTTTTATATCATGGCGACCAAAACCGAGTGCAATATTCCAAGTGTGGCCTTACCAAGGCATTGTAAAGTGGTATTAACACTTCACATGATCTTGATTCTGTCCCTCTGTTAATGCAGCCTAGGATTCCATTGGCTTTCTTAGCAGCTGCAGCACATGGCTGGCTCATATTTAAGTAATTGTCCACTAGGACTCCAAGATCCCTCTCAAAGTTAGTTAAAGGCCAGGAGACAGGCACTATTACAGAGAAGGTGTGCTTCGTTAATTCCAAGAGGTGGACATTGTTTAATTGGAGGAACTTGGGAAGCAGGCCAAAGTTGCTGGTCCAAAGGACTAAGGGTGACATGACAGCAGCAGAGAAGAGTAACAAAGATGACTAGGGGACTGGAGGCTAAAACATAGAAAGAACGGTTGCAGGAATTGGGTATGTCTAGTTTAATGAAAGGAAGGACTAGGGGTGACACGATACCAGTCTTCCAATATCTGAGGGACTGACAGAAAGAAGAGGGAGTCAAGCTATTCTCCAAAGCACCAGAAGGCAGGACAAGAAGCAATGGATGGAAACTAATCAAGGAGAGAAGCAACTTGGAACTAAAGAGAAATTTCCTGACAGTGAAAATAATCAGTGGAACAACTTGCCTCCAGAAGTTGTGAATGCTCCAACTCTGGAAGTTTTTAAGAAGAGAGTGGACAGTCATTTGTCTGAAAAGGTATAGAGTCTCCTTGCTTGAGAAGGGTTGGACTAGAAGACCTCCAAAGTGCTTCCCAACTCTGTTACTCTGTTATTCTAAAGCAGCTGGGCAGATAGAGGGTTCCTCAAGAACCTATCCTTGTAAGGATTTATAGATAAAGCTCTTTGAATCACACTTGGAAGAGAACTTGCAAGAATTTGCATTCTCATCCCTTCTTGTGTCATTGCACGCTAAACCAGTTGAAGCTTCTGGGTGGTTTTCCAGGGCAACCCCCATATAAAGTGCATTGTAATAGTCAAGCCCTGAGGTGACCGGGATATATTGTCAGAAAGACTTCCCAATTAAGGGAGGGACACAACTGGCACATCAGATAAAGCTTTCCTGGCGACAGCTGCCACCTGCTCAGGCAACGGCTGGAAATCCAGGAAGAACCCCACATTGTGCACCATTCATGAATGAAGAACCCTACATGTAGTCCTCAAGTTACGACCACAATTGAGCCCAACATTTCTGTTGCTAAGTGAGAGAGTTGTTGTGTGGCTTTTGCCCTATTTCTTGCCACAGTGGTTAAGTCAACCACTGCAACTGTTAAGTTAGTAACACGGTTGTTAAGTGAATCTGGCTTCCCCCATTGACTTTGCTTGTCAGAAGGTCGCCAAAACAGACACGTCATAAATAGGAGTCAGTTGCCAAGCACCTGAATTTTGATCATGTGACCATGAGGATGCTGCAAGAGTTCTAGGTGTGAAAAACAGCCCTAAGTCACATTTTCAGTGCGGTTGTAACTTTGAATGTTCACGAAATGAGTGGTTGTAAGTTGAGGACTACCTGTATTCCATCCAAGATCAGAGATAGAATGTCCCCTGTCCTGGTTGGCCCAAACATCCAAAACCCCAAATAAGTGGATGACTTCACCCAATGGTTTCATGTCTGTGGAGATTCTCAATCCTCCAGGTTATGGTTGTCCCAAAGGTGCTTTTTTTCCCAAAGGCAACTATACTTTCTTGGGTTTTTTTCTTTGAAAACATTTCACTCTTCATCCAAGAAGCTTCTTCAGTTCTTAGATGAACTGTAGAAGCTTCTTGGATGAGAGGCAAAATGTTTTCAAAGAACAAAAACCAAGGAAGTCCAGTTGCCTTTTGGAAAAAAGCACCTTTGAGCCAACGATTTCACATACGTATTGAATGAGGGGGGGAGAGCAGATCCCTATACAATGGTGGCCAAAATTGTGGAAACCTTTTGGGAAAAGTGTACAGTAGAAATGCCACCTTTGGTTAAGTTTCCACCAATTTTTCTTCTAATTTCTTTATAACTGTAGCCTTGTTCACTTAATAATACTATTTTACATCACTTTCTGGGTGACCAGTCAACTCTTTGCACCATTACTTTAATTTTATTACGTTTTACAAGCTCACTAAATGAAAGAACACACACAAAAAACCCCCAACCAACTTGATAGCGATCACATAACACACTGACAAATGTCCTCCTCTCAGCTTCAATCCATGACATCAATAACTGGATCCTACTGTGATCTGATTTGGCTCATTGCCAAAACAAGATGACACCTGATTGGCTCGCTAAACACTCACCCTCATTGGCTACAATCAGATGAAGGAAAGCTACCTGATATCAACCTAGGCAAGTTGTGCTTCCTTTTTCTGGTTATTTGGCTCTAACCTTTCATAGAATACAGTACAGATAATTGAACAAACTTTGATGCATTACATTCTTGATTAAATTATCTTTCCATTGATATATAATTTTATGGTACTACTCCAAAAAAAAAAGTGGTGTTATTAGCCATCAAATCTCAAAAATACACTTTCCCCAAAAGGTTTCCACAATTTTGGCCACTACTGTAGCACCCCACAGAGAAGGAGCCTAGGGCAGTGATGGCGAACCTTTTAGACACCGAGTGCCCAAAACCCACCCCACCCCCCACTCCGCGCCCTGCCCTGCCCTGCCCTGCCCCGCCCCACCCATTTTACTCCCACCCCGCCTGCCCGCAGGGCCACCTACCATCTCCACGGCCCGCCCCAGATCGCCCAGGCGGCCCTGCAGCACCATGGCGGCCACACACTCCACCCGCGCCCTGCAGCATCATTTGCATGCGACGGGGCGCAAGGGTGGAGTCTGCTGCCTGGATGACATGTCCTTGGCTGCGCTGCTCTGCATGGGCCATGCCAAGGGGCGACTCTCCTCTAGGGGGGCTGCTGGTGAGGAGGGGGACAAAGAGGGAGGTGGGGCTGGGCAACGGTGCGCATGCCCACAGAGAGGTCTCTGAGTGCCGCCTCTGGCATGCGTGCCATAGGTTCGCCACCACTGGCCTAGGGAACAATCTCTCCATCACCCCCCACCCTTTATTTATTTAATCTGATTTTAGAATAGATATTTATTGTGATTTTTATTATCGCCTGTTCACCGCCCTGAGTCCCGTAAGGGAGATTTTATTTATTTTTTATTTATTTTATTTTTAGGATTTATATGCCGCCCTTCTCCCCATGGGACTCAGGGCGGCTCACAGCGTATTAAAACATCATACAAAAAATTTCCCCTACTAAAAACCAATTAAAACCCAAATATTGGTAGCTGTGGCTCTTTAAAATCGTTAAAAATTGTCCCTATTTAAAACTCACCCTAGGTCAGGCCCGCTTGTTGAAAAAGCCATGTCTTG
>NW_015392583.1:27156-29983 GCF_001527695.2 Protobothrops mucrosquamatus | reverse complement strand
CCAATTAAAACCCAAATATTGGTAGCTGTGGCTCTTTAAAATCGTTAAAAATTGTCCCTATTTAAAACTCACCCTAGGTCAGGCCCGCTTGTTGAAAAAGCCATGTCTTGAGGGCGCGGCGGAAGGTTAAGAGATCCGGAATCGTCCGGATCTCGGGGGGTAGTTCGTTCCAGAGGGTGGGGGCACCCACAGAGAAGGTATACAAATTTAAATAAACATAAACAAACATAAACCCCCATCACTGACTGAATGCAGAGCCATCTCCAGTCCCAGCTCAGGATCCCGATGTGAACACTGCAAATACTGTATATTCTTGCTTTGACAATATGCAGAACTGTCTGGTATTTTTATAGTTAAATCAGGCAACAGTGAAAGGGGAGGAGAATATAAGGAAAGCCCGGGAAAAAGGAACCGGAAGTGAATCACATCTTCCAAGTTAATTGGAAGATGTGAACCATGACCCCAAAATAGGGGAGGGAAAAATGCCTGGAATGTATGGGCAATGGAAAAGAATCTCAGATCTAAGCATTTCCACCATGCCGTACTGACGTCTCTGTAACCTTAATAAATGCTTTTAGGAAAAAATATGCCTGAAAGTCCTTTTAAGTGTTTCATTAATCAGACACATGACATCATGCTTAGATCTGGATCCTTTTCCGTTGTACATACATTCCAAGCATTTTTCCCTGCCTCTATTTTGGGGTCATGGTTCAGACACATGACACCCGTAATCACTCATATCAAATGCAACTAAGAAGTCAAGGAAGAGAAAGAGAGAGGCACCCGCCTTTCCCAGTTCTGCGAAGGTCATTAACAAGCATGACCAAGGCTGTCCCTGGGGAACCTGACACGGGATTGAAACAGAATTAAAATGTGTCTTGGAGAAAACCCAAAGTAGAAAACCTCCTTGAAATTTAGACAGTTGAGAATACAAGGAATCCTCGACTTACGACCAAAAGTGAGCCCAAAATTTCTGTCGCTAGCTGAGACAGCCGTTAAGGGAGTTTTGCCCCATTTTACAACCTTGCTTGCCACAGCTGTTAAGGGAATCAGTGCAGCTGTTAAATTAGTGACACGGTTGTTAAGTGGATCTGGCTTCCCCGTTGACTCTGGTTGTTAGGAAGCCACAAAAGGGGATCGCGTGGCCCCTGGAACACTGCAACCGTCGTAAATAGGAGTCGGTTGACAAGCGCCTGAATTCTGATCACGTGCCCCTGGGGATGCTGCAACGGTTGTAAGTATGAAAAACGGCCCTAAGTCATTTTTTTTCCAGTGCAGTGAACTGTCACTAAACGAATGGTTGTAAGCTGAGGACTGCATTAACTGAGCACGATCAAAATCAATTAGAGGCAGAAGGATTTTGCTGAAAAGAAAGTCCGCCCTGTGAAAATTGGAAGAAAAAAAAAGCGCAATTATTTCTGCAAAAGGCTGCCAGAACTTCCTACGCAAGGTAAAAAAAGATTTTTGCAAACAACCTTCTCTGCTTTGGATGACAGAGTTGATGCTGAAAAACCTCAAAACGGCAACTTTCGTCAATCTTTGGGACAAACATCCCAAATCTCAGAATCTTGAATTCAGTACTTCCTACCCAAGCAGGAAGCAATATCTTCTGAAAGAAATCCTGTACCGGAGGTTCTATCACCAAATAACTTCTCTATGAACCTCATCCTATTTCCATGATTAATTTTTCGAATAAATGGAAATAGTCTAGCACATGGGTAGGCAACCTGGGCTGTTTTATGACTCGTGGACTTCAACTCCCAGAATTCCTGAGCCAGCCATGCTGAGGGGAAAGGGAGAGGTTTCCAAGCTGAGCCATGCTGGCTCAGGAATTCTGGGAGTTGAAGTCCACGAGTCACAAAAGCAGGGCTTTTCAACCAGTGGTACGGGTACCACCTGTGGTACATTGGCACCTGGCAGGTGGTACGCGACCATCCTAGAAAAGTGGTAGCGGGGGAGAGGAATGAGCTGAATGGTGGCAGCACCGCACAAGCCTGAGCGAGAGATGGCTGGAGCTGCAGGGCTGTCAGGGCTCAGTGGAAGTGCCAGGATCAGCACCAGGTTCCAGCTGGAGCTCAGCGCTGATTCTGGTGCTTCTGCTGAGCCCTGAAGAAGCACCAATCAGCTGGAAAGCAGCACTGATCCTGGCACTTCTGCTGAGCACTGACAGTCCCAAAGTGCCGATCAGCTGGACTGTTGCAACATCTCCAAGGTCTTGTGATTTACATTCAGATGCTTGGCAACTGATTCATATTTATGACGGTCACTGATTCATATTTATGACAGTCATGTGAAGTGACCAAAACCTGCTGCAACCACCCAGCAGACGGGGGGAATAAAAAACCAAACACCCCCTCACCCCACCCCCGCTGCCAATCCTCAACAGAAATGCTCACAACAATGGAAACCTCGGACAGGAGGAAGAGCGCGGCCGGGTGGGCAGGCAGGTGTCTTGCTCGGCTGTGGCTTGGGGGGCACTTTTTTCAGTGCCATTGTAACTTCGAACAGTCACTAAGCGAACTGTTGTAAGTCGAGGACTACCTGTACTTTATCCCTTTTTTTCTTTTTCTTTTTTTTTTTTTGGGTCATCAAGTTTTTGACACCTTGCTAGGCGACTGGTGGTTCTCGGATATTGCCATATCCTAAAAGTGGTACAATGGGTGAAAAAGGTTGAAAAGCCCTGCATAAAAGAGCCCAGGTTGCCTACCCCCTGGTCTAGCAACAGAAAGGGGAATAATACGGATTCCATTCTGCTTTCTCACATTTGTGAGGCTAGGCTTCTCCTTGGTGCTTGTGGCTACGTAACCCTCTACGTGTAGGAATTTCA
>NW_015392583.1:21788-23882 GCF_001527695.2 Protobothrops mucrosquamatus | reverse complement strand
CAATGCAGTTTAGATAGTTTGTGTGAGAGAAAGAAAGTAAAGATGGCTCTTCCCTAATTTCCCAGACTATTTGCCTTATGGGGGTGCAGCATGCTTTAGTTTGGCAAGATGCTGTCTACAGGTGAGGAACAATAACCACAATGTGTAGTTCTAGGAGCAACCACAATGTGCAGTTCTTGGTTTTTGAGAGCTCCCTGCCCCCCCTTCCTTCCTTCCTTCCTTCCTTCCTTCCTTCCTTCCTTCCTTTCCTTCCCTTCCCTCCCCTTCCCTCCCTCCCTTCTTCAGATCTCTAGAAAGGAGAGACTGCATTCCAGAGCACCAAGAGACAATGCAGTTTAGTTTATGTGAGAGAAAGAGGGTGAAGACGGCTCTCGCTAATACTTCCCAGGGTATATGTGCTAGATGCTTTAATCTGGCAAGATTCTGTCTATAGCTGAGGAACAATAAAGGAATCTGCTAGGAATAATCACAATGTGTATTTCTTAAGTTTTTGAAGCCCGACGACTTTTCACAAAACCTTCCCCCCACCCCCAATCTTCTACCGTACCTGCTTAACTGAGAGAGGGAGCTGTTGGCCAAGTCACTTGATGGAAGTGCTGCCGTGTGAGAAGGTGCTGAAGGCAGAAGCAAAGAGGTGGATGCCGTGGTGCTCGGCAACGAAGGACCTTTGGCAGGTAGTGATGGAGGAGACGTTTCCAGCTTTGACGTGGGAACGGTCGAAGTAGCTGCAAAGTTGGGAAATGGTATTCAGAGAAGGGCTGAAACTGCCCCAGCAAGACCGTGGAGTGAATTTTGTTTGGGCAGCAGAGACAGGTGGGGACAGAAAAATAGAAATATATCCAATAATTTGTGCCAATAAGAACTTGGTTTTGTTTTTTTTAAGAAGATGTGTTTCTGCTATGGTAGGATTCCATCTCACACCCTGAAAAAGTCAGCTTCTAGCCTGCAGTGAGGCAGTCTTCACAATCTATATAAATAAAAATGTAAATGTTCGTTTGTTCAAAATCTTAAATCTCCGAAAGTTCTTCACCGATTGCTTTGAAATTTTGACAGAACGTTGCATTCGAATACGCGCCTGTTTTTATATACCTATATTATATAGATATCACACCTGTGACAGGTAAAAACTTGCTTTTTTTGAAAAACAACGCCATCTGTTGGATGTAAAAGCAACACATGCTTTTACCAGACTGAGCCACAGCAACGCGTGGCCGGGTACAGCTAGTTACTTTAATATTTTTAAAGTAATGCAACTAGGTGTTGAGGAAAAAGTAAGTAAATGGATACATGGAATGATAACCTATTGAGGAAGTGGGGTAGGGAGAGACTTGGGCAGCAAATCAGCCCACCTGTTTGCCAATACAACGAAAAAAACCCACAGGCATGGATGACATGCAGAAGCCATTAAAAACTTTTAAGTACAGAGAGCTAAGATTTCATCCACTTACTGTCAAGAGCTGGCTGCATTCGAACACCGTTGTGTCCATTCTGAAAGCCAAAGAAAGGAATTAGTGGCATTTTTAACCCAAAACTAAAGCCAACAATACAAAGTATATCAAATGATCCTCGTGTGTTCAATGTTAATTCCTTTCCAAAAGTTTAATTACCATTTTAGCTAACGTACAGGTCCTCGATTTACCACTGGTCGCTTAGCAACCATTCAATGTTACATGCATTGTTGGGGGGGGGAGAAATTATGACCTGGGCTTGAAGTTCTGGTGGTCAGGGTGACCCCCCCTCCCCATGGCCACATGACCACATTTCAGGCGCTCAGCAACCAGGCATTTCCTACATCTTACAATCATGTAACGGTGTTTTATGATGGTTGAGCTGGAAAGCAGCCATTTATTTCTGGCTTTTTGGCAAAACCGTCCCCTAGTGAATATTATTATTACTATTATTATTACTTTAATTTATACCCCGCCCTTCTCCCGAAGGACTCAGGGCGGCTTACAGGCAAATAAAAACGAAACTATACAATAAATATCTAAAAACAATTAAAATATATATTAAATTAGCCTGTTATTTTTAGAAAAGTTATAAAATCCCTATTAAAATCCCTATACAATCCCCCCCCTAGGCCAATCCCGCTTG
>NW_015392583.1:12094-18784 GCF_001527695.2 Protobothrops mucrosquamatus | reverse complement strand
CACCCCACTAAAAACCTAACCAATTTGGGTTTTTTCCCACTAATTACTGCTGCACACCACCTCTCGGGGCTCCATACCCCTTCATCAAGGTGGGCCCTTGAGAGTGTACTGGGCCAGGTCTGCGCGGCGGGGGAGTCGCGCAGAGCCAGCAGAACCGTCCTGTGGATCATTCGGTAGCAACAAGTCCGGCTGTGAAAAACCAAAAAAGGGGTGAGGGGGGTGGTGGAAACAATCCTCGTGGAGTGACTTAATGGAGTGACTTAATGACTGCAGCATTTGCTTAACCATCATTGCAAAACAAGCTTTAACAACCCTCTTGACAACCATCACAATTTACGATCGTACTGGGAGGCTCCACTGTGGTCATTAACTTGAGGATCTGCTTGACAACTGTCACAATTTACTAGCGTAAATGACAACCAGCTTGACAACAATTTACGACTGTAATGGGCAGGCCCCATTATGGTGGTAACTCAAGGACCTCCAGTCGCAAGGAAAAGATTAAAAATGAATTGCCGGGGTATAAAATATGGAGATTTTCTCCTATTCTCAGAGTTTTAAAACTTGATTGACGCGCAAGATGGGGAGATCCAATCTGATCCATTACAAACGAAATACCTTAACAACACAGAAAACAATTGTGGGCATGAAGGTGGCTGCCAGTTTAGATTCAGGAGAGGATTATCCATAGCTCTTTCTCCCCAAACCTGAGAACTAATTACACAATTAAAGGTCAAGAACCTAAATACCAACTGCTAAGAATTACAGTGGGAAAAGCCCTAAATTCCCGCCCTGCCTGTCAGGTTTCCCCGGATAAATCTTCCTCGGCATGGGGAAAAACAAAATAAATCAAAATAGATTTGATAGATTAAGTGCCATTAAGGCAGAATTGACTCTAAATGATTGCATGGATAGATTCTGCCTGAGCATATTATTATTTTGGAGGGTACAAATCAATCAAGCACTTAAACTGGGGCCGTCACTGCAGCCCTACCGTTTGTTTATTGGGCAGGAGTATTTTTGACTGCTTGGCTGCTGATAATTAATCCTAAAAGGAAAATGCGATCCTCCAGCATCTTTTATTATTATCAGAGCAATCCTGGGTGGGTTTCTGGGCTGCCTCACCCTCATAAGCCAGGAAGGGAAAGAGACTGCACTCAGTGGCTTAGACCTGAGTATTTGGTTGGTTAATTTGCCAAGGATGCCAAAGATGCATCATTTTTCTGCAGATTTATTTTGAAATTCAAGAGTATTCACATGTAAAAGCGGCATGGTGGCCTAGTGGTGAAGACCCTCGCCTCCCACTCAGAAGGTTGAGAGTTCAATCCTAGGTAGCAGCATATGTCTCTCTCCTAGAGCAATCTATATAAATAAAAATGTAAATGTTTGTTTGTTCAAAATCTTAAATCTCCGAACGTTCTTCACCGATTGCTTTGAAATTTTGACACAACGTTGCATTCGAATACGCACGTGTTTTTATATACCTATATTATATAGATGTCACACCTGTGACAGGTAAAAACATGCTTTTTTGACAAGCATTGTGAAATTAAACATATTACAAACATGCGCTTTCTCTTTTCTTTCTTTTCCATTTAACCAGACTGAGCCACAGCAACGCGTGGCCGGGTACAGCTAGTATATATATATATATATCTTATCTGTTGGGTGGAGCACCCTCCCTGGTTTCTGCTGACAGGAGTAAGAGGAACCTGATGAGAGCTAAAGAGCTTGAAATAGCTATACTAGTCTCCCACTAACTCTTTGTCAGCCACAAAACTTTTTGGGAGCTTGGCCGTTTTTGCGCTCTGCTCATGGAGCGAGTTACTGGTCTCCCCGCCCCAATTGGCCGTATTATTTCTAGCTATCCCGCATCAGTCCGTGTGTTCTTAAACTCAGGGATCATTTCCTCCCTTATGGTTGCTTTCCTTGTCTGCCTGGTTCGTGTTCATTTCATTTTCATTTTCATTTTATTAAATTTATACCCCGCCCTTCTCCCGTAGGACTCAGGGCGGCTTACAGCCAGTTAAAAACAATTTAATACAATACAATAGAAGTTTTAAAAATCATTAAAAATAAATATATAATCGGCCGCTACTACTAAAATTTGGCTAAAACCAATTTAAAATACCCCTAGGCCAGTCCTGCCCNCTCGTGAATCCTGGTCCTGTGAAGCGGTACATAAGTGCTATTGCTAACTGCTATTGCTGTACTCACCATGACAGCCACCGAGACAGGTTCTGACGGAGGCACCGAACTTTGGTATGTCATCCTGTTATGCGGAGAGGCCTGGTCGTAAGAGGTGGAGGAGGAGGAGGAGGAGGAGGAGGCCGTTACAAGGCTAGTGCTCTGGACAGAGCAGGTCAGGCTGGATGTGATGACAGGGGTGGAGTAGGCGGACTCCTGCGCTGTATTGGACATTGGCAAAGAGGTATTCAAAGGTTCACTGGAAAAGTAAAAGCCACGTATTGTCTTGGTCAAGGTTTATTCAGGATTCACTAGGCAGCTCAGCAGCTATGCTAAAAGGGACACCCATCTGGGAGTACAGGCAGTCCTCAACTTACAACAGTTCATTTATTGGCCCTTCAAAGTTACAGCAGCATCGAAAAAAGTGACTTAGGACCATTTTTTTCACACTTACAACCATTGCAGCATCCCCATGGCCGCGTGATTTACGTTCAGATGCTTGGAAACTGACTCGTATTTACGACGGTTGCAGTGTCCCGGGGTCACGTGATCCCCTTTTGCGACCTTGTGACACGCAAAGTCCGTGGGGAAGCCGGATTCGCTAAAACAACCGTGCGACTGAGTTGACAGCTGCAGTGATTTCATTTAACAAGCGTGAAAAGGTAGGTCGTAAAATGGGGCTAATTTCACCTGGCAAATATTTCGCTTAGCAACAGAAATGTTGGGCTCAAATGTGGTCATTAAGCTGAGGACCACCTGTACATTAACAGGGGGGGGGGGGAAATAATTGACAAACATTTCTACGACTTAAAAGATCAAGCGGCCTTACAGGAAATTCAAGTCCTGCCAGAGCTGAGGCAAAGTCAAGATCTCAAGGAAACTCGATGTCAACGCTGCTAATATTGAATATTCTTGCTTTGACAAAATATACAGAACTGCCTGGTATTTTTAGAGTTAATTCAGATGATGGGGGGGGGGGGGAGAAAGATAGGACTGCCTGAATGGAAGTGAATCTTTGACCTCCAAGTTAATTGGAAGATGTGAATCATGACCCCAAAATAGGGGAGGGGAAATGCCTGGAATGTTATGTGCCAAGGAAGGGAAATTCAGATCTTGGCATCCATCATGCCGTGCTGACACGTCTCTGCTAATAAAGGGTTTTTTGGTTAAACCATGCCTGAAAATTCTTTGAAGTGGTTCATTAGTCAGACTCATGACACTCGGCCATTTATTTATTGAACTTATATCCTGCCCTTTTCACGAATAAGGTGACTCCAGAGGGCATATAAATTTAATAAATAAATAAACGTTTAGTGGTTAACCATGTTCTTTCTCCATGGCTGTGCCATGTTCAACATCACATTCAGAACATGAAACAAAGTTACCCAGAAGTGAGAACAGGTATACAGGTAGTCCTTGACTTACGACAGTTCGTTTAATGACCGTTCAAAGTTACAATAGCGCTGAAAAAAAGCGACTTTTGACCGTTTTTCGGATTTATGACTGTTGTGGCATCCCCAGAGTCACGTGATTTACATTTGGATGCATGACAACTGACTCACATTTATGACGGGTCACAGCGTCCCGGAGTCAGGTGATCCTCTTTTTTTTTTTTGCAACCTTCTGACAAGCAAAGTCAATGGGGAAGCCAGATTCGCTTAGCAACCGTGCGACTGACTTAACAACGGTGGCAAGAAAGGTCGTAAAATGGGGCAAAGCTCACTTAACAACAGATATTTGGGGCTCAATTGTGGTCGCAATTCGAGGACTATCTGTATTCTTTATGGTGGGTCTTCCCGTGTACATTTTCCACTGGGATTGCAATGAACGTGTTTATTTGGTGGATTCTCAAGGCTCGGGAGAGTTACAAGTTGTGGAATTGAAAAGGTCTCATTAGAATCAGAGGAGGATTGGTTAACTCCAGATCTATTAGCCAAGATGGTTTACCCATCATCTATGTTAAGGGCAATGCAGAGATTAGGGACAAGGGAGGCCTTCTTCCATTCAACCACCTCTGTTTTATGAGCTTCCTAAAAACCTCTGGCTGATCATGCTGACTGCTTGGCAGACATCTAATTACCCAACTAAGTAACATCATCAGTATTAGAAAACTGTTTTCCTCTGCTGCTTTCTTCTTCCCAATCTGTCAGCTTGTGTAAGTCATGCTTGAATCCAGCATCATCCAAGAGGAAATGGAACTGGATGTCCCCAAAACTTCTGAGGTTCTTAACCTTCCTGGTATCCTAATTTCCTAGGCAGGTCATTCCAGGAACTAAGAGGGAAGCTTCAGCCTTACGTTTCTGCTTCTCAAAGCATCCGATTTCAAATAGGCTCTGTGTCAGAGCCCAGGAGAGGTCATCCTAACACCACCACTGCTCAAATGACCTCATCTGATGAGGACACGGATGAGGCCACTGGTCTCTCCTTGTCCCCCCCCCCCATCCCTAGACAGAAAGCCACTTACTTTACAGGCTGAGTGTACAGGATATTGTTGGGTGCCGGGCTGCTTTCGTAGCTTGAAGCAGATCCAAACTCTGAAACTGCAGGTTCCAGCCCAAATTCAAGTGCCCCAAATTGCACGTTTAGCCCCGAAACGTCAGTCGACCCAGGCATTTCCACCGCAGAAGAAGGGATCTGAAATAAGTCACATAGCAGATTGTAATCAGGAATGCCAGCTGGGAAAAGGAACGTTTCCCGTTTCCTGTTTAATGCATTTATCATCTGTCCTTGGAAAGGATCTGTCAGACCTGCCTCAACTTGGGTCTTCTAAATCAGGGGTCCCCCAACCCCAGGTCCATGGACCAGCAACTTTCCCCCCTAATAAAGAACAGGGTATCTTTAAATCATTGTCCCTTTGGGCAACCTTAGAGACACTCAGATAATCCAGTAAAATGGGATAGACTGTCAGGCTTGTCTCCCCTTCAGTAGTTAGGAAAGAAAAACCCTCGACTCCATTTTTGAAACGAAAGGTCAAGTGGTTACCGCCTAAGCCAGACATGTCAAACACAAGGCCCGGGGGCCGGATGCGGCCCGCGAAGCCATCCTGGAAACAGTGAGGGAACGGCCCCCGCTGCCTTGGCCCTGTCCAGCCGGGAGCCAATGTACAATTTTGTGGTGGCCATCTATGCTGAAACGCATTCAGTCTTAGCTCCACAAGGCCGTCTAGAAACAGCGAGGAACCAGCCCCTGCCGCGTCGGCCCAGTCCCCTTGGTGCATGCTGGGGAGATGTCACCCTTTGTGAGGAATGAAGGAATGGACCATGCCTTGGTGCTTACCCCGGTCCCACCCCCTTCTGCCAGAGACCCTCAGATCTGTCCCACTCCTGCCCAGGCCCCCACGGGCACCCTTGACGCGAACGATGTAGAGCTGGCCATGCCCACCCAGTAGGTCACACCCACTCCATCCATGCCCACCCAGTAGGCCGCACACACCCTGGCCACACACACACACCCCGAGGGCAACCGCAATGCTGATGCGGCCCTCAATGAAATCGAGTTTGACACTCCTGGCCTAAGCAAAGCTGGCACTGAATATTTCCGTGTAAAACCTGTGTTTTTCCCTCTTCCCTGCCCTCCCCCTTGACCGGTCTGTCAGTGTCCAATGACATTCAAGTTAGATGATTTGAGGTTTGGCATCTCTTTGGGGGAATTCCCCATTCCGTACTCACGGCCCCGTCCTCAATCAGCCTGCATTTTACGGCAGGATGCCAACAAAGTGACGAGTGCTGAAGATGGCAGACCCGGCGCCGGCTCTCTTCATTTTAGTGTCCAGCTCAACCGCTTAGCACAAGAAATTCCCCTACTATCTCTTGACTGCTTGCAAAAATTACTCACTTTTGAAACGGGGGGCGTTCTCCGTTTAGGCGGCTTATTCTGCTTCTGCTGCGTCGGATGGGCCGGCACCCCTTGACTTTCCGGAGAAACGTTGGAGAGGGCCAAGGTTTTGCTGCCAGACGCACAGCTGTCCACGGGCAAGGGCTCCCGGCCTTTCTGGGGAGCAAAATATTCCAGTCCGGGTGGTGGGGCAGAGGCTGCCGGCGGAGGCGGTGGTTGCTGCTGCCGCTGGGTCAGCTGGCTCAGGACCGGCGACGGCTCAGGCTGGGATTTGAAGTCTGGGCAGGGTTAGCGAGACAAGGAAAACATGGGAAAACCATCACCAACCCGATGTCAACGCTGCAAATACTGTATATTCTTGCTTTGACAATATGCAGAACTGTCTGGTATTTTTATAGTTAAATCAGGCAACAGGGAAAAAGGGAGGAGAATAAGGAAAGGGGGGGGGAGGGGAAGAAACCGGAAGTAAATCACATCTTCCAAGTTAATTGGAAGATGTGAACCATGACCCCAAAATAGGGGAGGGAAAAATGCCTGGAATGTTATGTGCAATGGAAAAGAATCTCAGATCTAAGCATTCCACCATGCCGTACTGACATCTCTGTAACCTTTTTTTTTTTTTTATTAAAATTTTTTAAAAGTTTTACAATATAATTCCCCCCCTCCCTC
>NW_015392583.1:7522-10794 GCF_001527695.2 Protobothrops mucrosquamatus | reverse complement strand
TATTTCATGACCCAACTAGGTAACATCATCATTGTTAGAAGGGGATGTGATTTCAAGGAGGAGGAGGAGGAGGAGGACGACGACGACGACGACGACTATGGAGTCCTTAGTATTCTCTGTGCTTGGTCGTTTTCTTGCAGACATTTCACGACCCAACTAGGTAACATCATCACTGCTAGAAGGGAGTGGCGTTTCTGGAGAGGAAGAGGAGGAGGAGGAGGACCCCACCGTCAAACATGGAGGTGGAAACATTATATTTGGGGGTGTTTTTCTGCTAAGGGGACAGGACAACTTCACCACATCAAAGGAACGATGGACGGGGCCATGTACCGTCAAATCTTGGATGAGAACCTCCTTCCCTCAGCCAGGGCATTGAAAATGGGTCGTGGATGGGTATTCCAGCATGACAATGACCCAAAACACACAACCAAGGCAACAAAGAAGTGGTTCAAGAAGAAGCACGTTAAGGTCCTGGAGTGGCCTAGCCAGTCTCCAGACCTTAATCCCATAGAAAATCTGTGGAGGGAGGTGAAGGTTCCAGCTGCCAAACGTCAGCCTCGAAACCTTCATGACTTGGAGAGGATCTGCAAAGAGGAGTGGGACAAAATCCCTCCTGAGATGTGTGCAAACCTGGTGGAAACGTCTGACCTCTGTGATTGCCAACAAGGGCTTTGCCAACAAGTACTAAGTCATGTTTTGCAAAGGGCTCAAATACTTATTTCACTCATTAAAATGCAAATCAATTTAGAACTTTTTTGAAATGGATTTTTCTGGGGTGTTTTTTTTGTTGTTGTTATTCTATCTCTCACTGTTAAAATAAACCTACCATTAAAATTATAGACTGATCGTTTCTTTGTCAGCGAGCAAACGTACAAAATCAGCAGGGGATCCAATATTTTTTCCCCCTACTGTAGGCTGTGTCTGCAAAACCACCACCCCTTGCTGCTGAAACCACTGAAGCAGCCAGTTCCTGGAACCAAAAAGTTGGGGTATGACGTTCCCTAGTCCCCTGAACATCATCAGTGCTAAGAGGGAGGGGGTTTGCAGAGTGGACAAGGAGGAGGAGGACCGTGGGGCGCTTGGTGCTCTCTGAGCTTAATGGTTTCCTTGCAGACGTTTTATTATCAACTACACAGCACCCAAAGCACACTGAGGACGTTACCTCATTTGGTAATGCAACGTCTGCAAGAGACCCACCCAGCTCGGAGCGCACCAAGAGCCTCAGAGAGCACCAAGGACTCCACAATTATCCTTTCCCAAAAGCAACTAGAGTTCCCCAACCCCATCGCAGTTCAAAGCCGTCCAATTTTGTTTTGTTTTTTCAGATCTTGGGCTGTGCATTCTGAGTAACCCGAAGGACGGGCGTTACCAGGCTTTGTGCAGAGTAAGTGTTCACAGTGCTTGGATTGCTTGTTCCCAAGGCCATTTGAGGATTGTGCTGGGAATTGGTGAAGATGAGCGCCTGGCCGAAGTTCTGCTGCTGAGAAGCATCAAAGGAGGTGGCCTCCAGGTCTTGATTCGGGCCACCAGGATTCTGGAGCAGCGTCACCAGGTCAATGCTAGGTATAAAAAAAAAGGAAGAAAATTAGAGGATGGGAGAATCCTAAAGGAGAGGCCGGAAGAAATTAAAGCAGCCAAAGACTCCTAGGTATACCCAGGGCGAGACCAAGTGATTAATGGTGAAAGTACTGGACTAGGGCTGAAGAATCTGGGTTCAAGCCCACCCCTAGGCACAAGAGCTCCCTAGGTCACAGGTCGGCAACCTGCGGCTCTGGAGCCGCATGTGGCTCTTTGAGCCTTCTCCTGCGGCTCCCAGCCTCCTCTGCCATTTGCAGAGAGAGACAGAGACAGAGACAGAGAGAGGCACTTGCACTTCCCTTCTTTCTCTCTCTCCCCCCCCCCTCTCTCTCTCTGTGTGTGTGTGTGTGTGTGTGTAAAAAAGAGAGTGGCCTCACCCTGTTCGAGGAGCTGAAAAGCTTATTGGGCGGGGCTCCTCCCTTTGCTGCGTCTCTGCAGGAAGCAGGAAGGGGAGGAGAGAGCCAGCCTGTTGCAGAACAGCTTGAAGCCAGCTTGCCAAGTGAGCAGAAGATCGGAGAGAGGTAGAGAGGGGGGAGAGAGAAAGAGAGAGAGAGAGGGGGAGAGAAAGAGAGAGAGAGAGAGAGAGAGAGAGAGAGAGAGAGAGAGAGAGAGAGAGAGAGAGGAGAGGAAAGAGAGACAGAGAGAGAGAGAGAGACCCTTTTGACATCTAAAATGAAGATAACACTGCATATATCCTTTTTACCTTTA
This sequence comes from Protobothrops mucrosquamatus, assembly GCF_001527695.2. Classification (NCBI taxonomy): domain Eukaryota; kingdom Metazoa; phylum Chordata; class Lepidosauria; order Squamata; family Viperidae; genus Protobothrops; species Protobothrops mucrosquamatus. The sequence continues at coordinate 8,508 of NW_015392583.1, read as the reverse complement.
TTTTATATATATACACACACCTATAATAAAGGTAAAAAAGGATATATGCAGTGTTATCTTCATTTTAGATATCAAAAGGGTTTTGCGGCTCCCAGTGTTTTGTTTTCAGTGGGAAACGGGTCCAAGTGGCTCTTTGAGTGTTATGGGTTGCCTACCCCTGCCCTAGGTGATATTGGACCAGCCAACCTCTCTCAACTCAATCTACCCAAGGTTTGTTGTCCTGGGAAAAAAAGGGGGCCAGGGGGAGGGAGGGATGCTGCCTTGAGCTCTTGGAGAAAAGAAATTTAACAAATAAATAATAAAGCTATAATCTTTACTGTATCACAGTAGTAGTGGCAATGGTTTCACTTATTACAGAATAACTAAGCCCAGGATGGCTTTGTTTTTTAAAATGTATTTACTTCTATCCCACTTTTATTATTTTTACAAATAGCTCAAGGTAGCAAATATATCCAACACACCTTCCTCCTGCTATTTTCCCCACCACAACAACACTGGGAGATGGTTTGGGCTGAGAGAGAGGGACTGGCTCAAGATCACCCAGCTGGCTTTCATGGCGAAGGTGGGATTGGAACTCAGAGTCTTTCCATTTCTAGCCTAATGCCTTAACCACTAGGCCTAACTGGCTATGCATATACACGTAGAGTAAAACAACACTTGATGCACAATGTGATACAATCAGTTATAACATTGAGATACAAGGAACCTTTAAAGTAAAAAATCAATTGTAATGCAGTAATATTAACCTTTATACATGCAATGCAAAAGGGGTATTTATTTAGAACATAGAACACCAGAGTTGGAAGGGGCCATGGAGGTCTTCTAGTCCAACCCCCTGCTAAAGCAGGAGACCCTGTACATTCTGGACATATGGCTGTCCAATCTCTTCTTAAATTCCTCCAGTGATGGAGCATCCACATCTTCTGGAAGCAAGTTGTTCCACTGATTAATTATTCTAACTGTCAGGAAATTTCTCCTTAGTTCTA
>NW_015392583.1:3669-6800 GCF_001527695.2 Protobothrops mucrosquamatus | reverse complement strand
CTCCAGTCCCCTCATCATCTTTGTTGCTCTTCTCTGCACTCTTTCCAAAGGCTCAACATCTTTTTTAAAATGGGGGGACCAAAACTGGATGCAATATTCCTAGTGTGGTCTTACCAAGGCCTTATAAAGAGGTACTAGAACTTCATGTGATCTTGATTCTATCTCTCTGCTGATGCAGCCTAGGACTGGATTGGCTTTTTTGGCGGCTGCAGCGTACTGTTGGCTCATATTTAAGTGACAGTCCACTAGGACTCCAAGATCCTTTTCACGGTTACTGCTATTGAGCCAAGGTTCAGCTAATCTGTACTTGTACATTTGGTTTTTCTTGCCTCAGTGTAAAAAACCTTGCTTTTCTCTACTTTGAAGTGACACCACTACATTTTAATCAACTTCTGCGCAGGTGGGGCCTTGAAATGAAGCATTTATCTTGCATTTTCAGTAAGCAGAGCTCCAAGTGCAACTCTGATGGAAGCAGACTCTACAGAATCAGAGCAATTCCATCCCCATCTTTAAATTAGGAAAGCATAAACAAACAAAAAAAGACAGGCTTGTCAGCTTGAGGTCTATAAACAGCAAGGTCCTTGAACAGATGATTCAAAAGCACCGCTTGTGAGCACCAGAGAAGAATATAACAATTAGTCAAGCCTGACTATCTCCATTTTTTTGACAGAGTTACTAGCTTAATAGATTGGGGGAATGCCATGAACACAGTGTACCTTGACCTCGGCAGAGCATTTGACTAAGTGTCTCACAAGATAGCCTCATTAACAAAATGGTAAATTAACAGCTAGAAGGTTTAACTGCTAGATGGATTTATCATTGGCTGAATGACGGCACCTAGTCAGCCAGTCATAAATCACTCCACATCAGCTTGGAAGCATGAATTGGAGGTCCAGGGGCTCTGTCCTGGGCCCTACATAAGCCAACCCTTTTATTATGAGTTGGATGAAGTGGTTGTGAGGAAAACTATAAAATTATAAAACTATAAAACAGTGCTGGGCTGCATTAACAGAGGGATAGAATCAAGATCACGTGAAGTGTTAATACCACTTTACAAGGCCTTGGTAAGGCCACACTTGGAATACTGCATCCAGTTTTGGTCACCAGGATGTAAAAAAGATGCTGAGACTCTAGGACAGTGATGGCGAACCTTTTACAGACCGAGTGCCCAAAACCCGGCTACCACCCCCACTCCGCCTCCCGCCCTGCCTGTTCCACCCCCAGCCTGCCCGCAGGGCCATGCACCGCCTCCATGGCCCGCCGCAGCAGATCGCCCAGGCAGCCCTGCAGCGCCATGGCAGCCACGCCCTCCGCCCACATCCCGCAGCATCATCTGCACACCACGGGGCACTAGTCTTGTCCCTGCTTCCTGGCTATGTCCTTCGCTGTGCTGCTCTGTGCGGGCCACGCCCGGGGGGGTGTGACTCTCCTCCAGGGGGGCTGCTGGTGGGGCCGTGGGGGGGAGGCGGGGCTGAGGCAATGGCACACGTCCCACAGAGAGGGCTCCAAGTGCCGCCTCTGGCACGGGTGCCATAGGTTCGCCACCACTGCTCTAGGAAGAGTACAGAGAAGAGCAACAAAGATGATTAGGGGACTGGAGGCTAAAACATATAAGGAATGGCTGCTGGAATTGGGCATGTCTAGTTGAATGAAGAGAAGGATGAGGGGGGACAGGATAGCAGCGTTCCAATATCTCAGGGGCTGCCCCAAAGAAGAGGGAGTCAAGCTATTTTCCAAAGCGGAGAAAATGGCATCCCAAACTAGCCACTAGAGACACAACATAGAAAAATACGTACCTTTGGCCAGAAGCGACGTGGTTCTCAGCTGGAACTGATGAAGCCGTGAAGACCTTTGTTTCTGAAAGCTAGGATATTAGAGAAAAGAGCGGAATAATATATTTCGCATAAATTTCCGCCCCATCCCCAGGAGACAGCAACAAAAAAATACTAGGTGCTTAGAGGATCTAAAGTGCAGAGAAAATGATATCCCATTTGGAGGCAATAATTTACATAGATATAAGCAAAGAGGGAACAACTAGAAACAGCACTGCATAAATATTTGGGGGAAGGGAAGTATCTGAAAATATATCGAAGGGCTTCATTTTTTCTTCCTGGAAAATTTAAAGCTTTCTTGTCATAATTAGGCGGATGGTAGCCCTCTCCAATATATCAAAGCCTCAACTCCCAACACCCCCCCAATAAATCTCCCAAACCAGAATAAAGTTCTTCAGGGCAGATTTGAACCTTTTAATAATAATAATAATAATAATAATAATAATAATAATAATAATAATAATAATAATAATAATAATAATAATAATAATAATAATAATAATAATAATAATAATAATAATAATAATGTTAGAAGGGACCTTGGAGGTCATCAAGTCCAACCCCCTGCTCAGGCAGGTAACCCTATACCATTTCGGACAAATGGCTGTCCAGTCTTCTATACAGGTAGTCCTCAACATACGACCACAACTGAGCTCAAAATTTCTGTTGCTAAGTAAGAACATTTGTGAGTTTTGCCCCATTTTATGACCTTTCTTGCCTCAGTGATTAAGCGAATCGCTTCAGTTGTTACTTAACAACTGCAACACAGTTGTGTTAAGTGAATCCAGCTTCCCCATTGACTCTGCTTGTCAGAAGATCACAAAAGGGGATCACCTGACCCCGGGACACTGCAACCGGTTGTAAAAACAAGTCAGTTGCCAAGTGTCTGAATTTTGATGACGTAACCACGGGGATGCTGCAACGGTCGTTAAGTGTGAAAAATGGTCATAAGTCACTTTTTCCAATGCTGTTCTAACGCTGAACGGTCACTAAACGAACTGTTGTTAAAGTCGAGGACTCCCTATCGTAGAAGCTGCCAGATAGAGATACGTTACTCTCATCGCAGGCAAGCTGTGTGTATAAAGCTGCTTTAACTCAAATGAAACCTTCACTCTACATAATAAATCTCAATCTGCCTGCTTTGTTTGGCAGCCACTCAGCAGCATCGAAGCTGAATGCTGAAATATTTTCAGCAAGGAGAGGATTCCAAGGACCGAGTCTGGGATCTTTTCCAAGCAAAGAGAGAAGTCTGAGAGCCACTTTGATGTAGTGGTTAAGGAGAATGGCCTGGAAACCAGG
>NW_015392583.1:0-2134 GCF_001527695.2 Protobothrops mucrosquamatus | reverse complement strand
CCTTAGGCATGAAAGCTGGCTGGGTGACTTTGGGCCAATCACCAGGAGACAGTGAGTTCTAGTTCCACCTTAGGCATGAAAGCTGGCTGGGTGACTTTAGGCCAAGCACCAGGAGACAGTGAGTTCTAGTCCCACTTTAGGAATGAAAGCCGGCTGGGTGACTTTGGGCCGATCACCAGGAGACTGTGAGTTCTAGTCCCACCTTCGACATGAAAGCCGGCTGGGTGACTTTGGGCCAATCACCAGGAGACAGTGAGTTCTAATCCTGCCTTCGACATGAAAACTGGCTGGGTGACTTTGGGCCAATCACCAGGAGACAGTGAGTTCTAATCCTGCCTTAGGCATGAAAACCAGCTGGGTGACTTTAGGCCAATCACCAGGAGACAGTGAGTTTGAGTCCCACCTTCAGCATGAAAGCTGGGTGGGTGACTTTGCGCCAATCACCAGAAGTCTGTGAATTCTTGTCCTGCCTTAGGCATAATAGTAGCTGGCTGACTTTGGGGGCCAGTCCCTCTCTCTCTCAGCATAAGCCAACTCGGCAGGAGTGGGTGGGGGAGGCTGTTGTTGCGTGGAAAATAGGAGGAAGAAAGAGTATTGGGTGTTTCACTACTTTGAGTTATTTATGAAAATAATCAAGGTGAAATAAAAATCTAATAAATAAATAAAGAAGAACCCATCCAGGGTTTCCTGTTTCACAGGAAGCATTTAATGCATCATTAAGTCAGCCTACCAAGTCAAACTTTGACTATCTAAGGGGGGGGTACACAATCAGGGCATTGTGCGAAACCTCCTAGAGGAGAATCTTAATTCAAGAAAGCTGATACCAGTTCACATTTGACTGAAGAATAATTGGTGTCCACCTAACCCAATCAGATATATGTGCTTGGAAAGAAATCTCCACCGTAGGTTTCTGGTCTGGAACTACATGACACCGCATGAATGTCTTGTGGTCTTTACAAATTGGTCGCTCACACCTGAGCCGCTCGCACAAGAAACTCACAAAGCTTCATGACTGTGGAGATTCTCACTCACCCAAAAGTTGTCCCAAAGGTGCTTTTTTTTCAAAAGGCAACTGGACTTTGTTTTTCCATGAAAATGTTTTGCTTCTCATCCAAGAAGCTTCTTCAATTCTGACTGAATGGTGAAGGATGAAAGGGTTTATATTCCTTGCAGTCATCTGGTTGTTAGCGCTCTCTCTGAGAGTTATTGAAGCCACTTGGATGTTTATCAGTGCCCTCCGTGTCACCTGAATAGTGAATTCCCATTGGTCTGATTTCCACATCCATTTGCACTATTCAAGTAACCCGGAGGGCACAGACAAACCTCCAAGTGGCCTCAACAGCTCTCAGAGAGAGCGCTGATGACCAGATGACTGCAAGGAATACAAATGCTTCCATCCTCCACCGTTCAGTCAGAACTGAAGAAGCTTCTTGGATGAGAAGCGAAACATCTTCAAGGACAGAACAACATCCAGTTGCCTTTTGGAAAAAAAAATGCTTTGAGTCACAAAGCTTCAGCAGCAGGGCACAACCTATCGCACCCAATTTTCTATCGGAACCTCTTTCAAACAGAAGTTTTGTGCTTTCCTCCTTGTCTCCTACTGGAGACCATTTAACAGTGACTGGGGAAATCCAGCAAGCATCTGTTAAAGAACGGTTATTTCAAGAGGCCACAAATGCCCCCATAAATTGGTTAGGTCAGTGGTGGTGAACCTATGGCACGGGTGCCAGAGGTGGCACTCAGAGCCCTCTCTGTGGGCACATGTGCCGTCACCCCAGTCCTAGGCCTTCAGCTGGGTTTTATAAAACCTTTTCAATTTAGGCCTCCGCCGCCGTGTGCAAAAAAAAAAGAAAGGTTCAATCAATCAATTTCAACTTCTCGTGGGGGAAAAAAAAGATCTCGCAAAGTTGGAATTGATTGATTGAACTTTTTTAGTCTCACCCAGTCTGCCGTTACCACCGAAGCCACGCTCACCCAATGGGCCACACCCACCCAATGGGCCACGCCCACCCGGCACCCAATGATACATAAGTAGGTTTGGGGTTGCAGTTTGGGCACTCGGTCTCTAAAAGGTTCGCCATCACTGTGGTAGGTCAACCCATGATGCAAGCCTTGCAAGCAACTCCAAAAGCGC
>NW_015392582.1:0-17645 GCF_001527695.2 Protobothrops mucrosquamatus | reverse complement strand
ACCCACACGTATGAAGAAATCAAAATATACCAGAGCAAGGTAGAAAAACATTTCAATAAAATGTCTTGTTTCTTTCTTCCACGCAGAACTATTCTCTGCATTGCCTCTCTAAATTCATGATTGTAACTACAGCAATTGCAAAATTAAATAAGGATGTTTTAAAAGATGAAGCAATCGTCCCAATCTCCATCTAATTTTTGTGCTAACCTGTTGTGTCTATCACTTTGAGTACCTACCCTCAGTTGTGTTCCTGCCTTTTACTTATGCTCTGTGGGGGAAAAAATCTTTTCTCTTATATTTCCTGAATTTAATTTACTGGATGATCTGAGGTGCTGACATTATTTTCTTTACACAATGCATATTGTAGCTACAGTTATCATCCCTTTCTTACTCACCTTTTATTATAAGGGAGAAGATTAAAACCCCAACTACTACAGTTCTTTCTTATAATAGAGTTACCTCTTTCCCTTCTCTGAAAATATGCCTGCTATAAGCAAATGCGGAGAAAAAGGTTTTCCAACAAACCTAACAACCTGTCACATGGTTATAACCTAAGTCATTCTATGAGTTGTTGAAAGCACTGTCATTTATTTGTGTTAGTACAGTTTGTATGTTTAGTTGCCATGTATTTAATCGTGCAAGTTTCCAGATGAATGTGCACTTAGAACAATGAATGAAACATGCCCAACTGATCTTCTAATTCTCTGTTCTTTTGTGATTTCCACTTGTAATTTCCTCATTAGAGAAATATCAAAAGTGGAGTCATATAATTTGATTGTGTTAAGAACTTGGCAGAACTAATGTACTATCCTGACTTGTTCAAAAACCATTCCTGGGTTTAAATAAAGAGGGGTATTCCTAATACCGGTCTTTTTTTTGTTACGGGTCTACCCTCCTAGAGAAGTTGGTGATTGGAATCAAAGTGCTAGGAATATAAGCATAATGACAGTGAAGCAGAAACCTTAATTAAAGAAAACCAGGGATTTATTTAACATCCAGAAGGGCAAATCATTTCATGATGATCATAATCTAATTCAAGAGTGGACAGCTTTTATGGGGAATGAGAATATTTTTAAAACGAATAAGAGCCGCAATGAATGGGACAATGACATTATGCAAATGGGTAAACAGATTCATGAGGCAGAGGAGGAGGGGAACTGAGTTTTAGGGGGAAAAAAACCTTAGCCAGATACATTAAACATTAGATGTTTGGCAATCTGCTACCAATTTTCAACAGCATAATCTCTGCTCATCTGTGACCTAAAGAACATTCTCTGTCTGGTTTCCTTCTTTTTCATGTGATTTCTTCTTGAAGTCAAGAGAAGCATTATGGCAGCAGTGCGCAATCCAGATCACACACGCAATTCAGTATGTGGTGGAATTTGCAAAACGGATAGCGGGCTTCATGGAACTCTGTCAAAATGATCAGATTCTACTTCTCAAATCAGGTTTGTGGAGGAGATTATAATAATACTTAATACTTAAGTACAATACTGAATCAGCATCAATAAAATTTGATCAATAAAAGAAGATAAAGATACAGGACCTGTTACGCTTTGTAAAAATTACAAATTCTTAACAGTATTTTTTTTTCTATTCCAGAATGCAGAATAGAAAATTGCATAGTGTCTATCATGTGGAAACACCAATGTTATAGGTTTAACTGCACATAAAAGTGATTGAAAGCATGATGTTGTAAGCTGCCCCCCAGTCAATTGACAGTGAGATGGGCAGTATATAAATTTTTTCAATAAACAAACAAACAAACAAACAAACAAGCAAATAAATAAATCTATCTATCTATCTATCTATCTATCTATCTATCTATCTATCTATCTATCTATCTATCATCATCATAGTGGTACAAAGTTTAAAAAAATTAATGATCTTCTAGAATAAAGTTTTAATATATCTTTTCTTACAACATTCATCAAATACCAGAGATTGTACTTTTATAGCCAACAGAACTGGCTATACCATCTTGTTGGGATATTTCTATGTAATATCTCAGGACTTTTGTTATCATTTCAGGCTGCTTGGAAGTTGTTCTAGTGAGAATGTGTCGTGCCTTCAATCCACTCAACAACACCGTCTTGTTTGAAGGAAAATATGGAGGAATGCAAATGTTCAAGGCTTTGGGTAGGCAGGCTGTTTTGTTTATTCAAACTGAAGGCTTTGTAAGCAATTGGGATAAAAAGATATATTTCAGTTCATCACCATCTGCAGTATTTAGGGGACCAAGAATCTGCTAGATCTATTTCCTTGAAAGAGAATTAAAATCCAGTTCTTATCAGGATATTCTGCTTATGTCCCATATAGTAGCAACAAACCAACTTTCTTGTTTTTGAATCTCTGTTTATTCAGTAATTATTTTACATGCTTTTGCCATGTCACCTGGGTAAGCAGAATTGAAATTCATTTCTCCCGTAGATTTATGAGTTGCTACCAAATTATTAAAAAAAAAAATACAGGCTGAAAACTTCTACTAGATTTGCAAAAAAGTACAAGTTTGGATTTTGGATCAGAATAAGATTAAGGTATAAGGTAGTACACATACAATACATACTGATGGAGGAATCCAAAGATTTAGAGTGAGAGATCCTAGGCATTCATAGCAGGAAAGAGGAGGGCAGGTTGGTCATAACATCCTGAGGCAGCTTTTATGTCTGACCTCAGGATACAAGTATGAAAGGGCAGAGGTTATTTTGTGAGATCACAAATTCTAGTGTGTTCAGAAAGTTTTAAAAAGTAACTTCAGGTTTTTTGTTTGCTTTTATAATAATAATAATAATAATAATAATAATAATAATAATAATAATAATAATAATAATAATAATAATAATAATAATAATAATAATAATAATAATAATAATAATAGTTGGAAGGTACCTTGGAGGTCATCTAGTCCAACCCCCTGCTCAGGCAGGAAACCCTATACCATTTCAGACAAATGGCTGCCCAGTCTCTTCTTAAAAACCTCCAGTGTTGGAGCATTCACCACTTCTGGAGGTAGGTTGTTCCACTGGTTAATTGTTCTGTCAGGAAGTTTCTCCTTAGTTCTAGGTTGCTTCTCTCCTTGATTAGTTTCCATCCTTTGCTTCTTGTCCTGCCCTCAGGTGCCTTGGAAAATAGATTGACTCCCTCTTCTTTGTGGCAGCCCCCGAGATATTGGAATACTGCTATCATGTCCCCCCTCGTCCTTCTCTTCATTAAACTAGACATACCCACTTCCAGCAGCCTTTCCTTATATGCTTTGGCCTCCAGTCCCCTGATCATCTTTGTTGCTCTTCTCTGTACTCTTTCTAGAGTCTCAACATCTTTTTTACATCGCGGCGACCAAAACTGGATGCAGTATTCCAAGTGTGGCCTTACTAAGGCATTGTAAAGTGGTATTAATACTTCACGTGATCTTGATTCTATCCCTCTAACCTGAAAGGGGAAATTACTTCTACATAGATTATATGAAGTGAATGAGCACATTAGATTTATAATAAGAAATTAAGTGACAGGTCCCAATTTGTCTTTATAATCCTAAGTGGTTTAGATCAGGGGTCCCCAACCCCTGGTCCATGGACTGGTAATGGGCCACGGCCTGCCAGCAACCGGGCTGCACAAACAAGCAAAGCCCCATCCACGGGATGCAGGCAGCACACAAAACCATGCCCTCTCTGGTCTGTGGAAAAACCTCTCGCCACGTAACCGGTCCCTGATGCCCAAAAGGTTGGGGACCTCTGATTTAGATAGGTGAATGACTGGCTGCTCATTACAAACCCAATAACTGTTCACTAGTTCCTCTTTCACGTATTCCATCTCTAAAGTTGAGGTGGGTATTTAAGACAGCAGCATGCAGAATTGATGGGCAAATGACAGGAAAGCCCACCAGTATTATTGTCATGGATCATGTGACTCCCTTGAGTGGACCCAGGACTGAGAATGATTGGGCTGTTGATAGAGCTGAATGGAAAACTAGATCTCTTCAACCATAAAGTATACAATCTTAACTAATTGAAGCATGTGAGTGTGAGATTCATTCTCGCTATTTTCAAACCCATGCCCAGAAACTTCATGTAGGAGGTAATAACTTGACAACAGTGCTTAATAGTTGAGCTGTATAAATCCTATAGCCACTGCCTAAACAGGGGGTTGGACTGGAAGACCTCCAAGGTCCCTTCCAACTCTGTTATTCTATGCTATTCTAGAGGAACATATTTCTAATGCTCATAATTCATGTGAAAGTAGATCTTTACAGAATATCAAAAACTCAGCTGCTGGGTGGAAAAATGGCTTTTATTTTCTTGCACTGCTTCAGACACAGAAGGAACTCAGAAGTTCTCAGCTTTTCCAGTTGAAAAGATCACTGCATTTACAAAGTTTCTCGCTCAAAATATATTTCAAGAATTTGACTTGGTTATCTGTGTTGCCTGTAGGTTCTGACGACCTTGTGAATGAAGCATTTGACTTCGCAAAGAATTTGTGTACATTGCAGCTGACCGAGGAAGAAATTGCCTTGTTTTCATCTGCTGTTCTGATATCACCAGGTAGTTTTCTGCAACTGGTTTTCCTTTTTTTTACATTCCACCACTGTCAATTGATGGAATCCGTTTTGTGTTTTGTTAAGTTTGCCAGTGGTGGCAAACTTATGGCATGCGTGCCAGAGGCGCCACTCGGAGCCCTCTCTGTGGGCACGCGTGCCATCCCCCCAGCCCCGCCTCCCCTGTGGCCCCCTCCTCTCCAGCAGCCCCCCTGGAGGAGAGTCGCCCCCAGGCGCAGTCTGCATGGAGCAGCGCAGCCAAGGACATAGCCGGGCAGCAGGTACAAGACTCTGCCCTCGTGCTCCATAGCATGCAGATGATGCTGCGGGGTGTGGGAGGAGGGCGTGGCTGCCATGGTGCTGCAGGGCTGCCTGGGTGATCTGCTACGGCCGGCCATTGAGGCAGTGCATGGCCCTGTGGGCGGGTGGAGCAGGGGGCGGGCAGGGGTGATGCAGGCAGGGCGGGAGGCAAAGCAGGGGTAGGGGTGGGTTTGGGGCACTCGGTCTCTAAAAGGTTCGCCATCACTGGTATAAGTTATAGATTCAGAAGCTAGGCCCAGAAAAAAAGTCATTGCTAAGCACCCCACAGATATCACTTCTTGTAGTTCAGAAATCCTCAACATCAGATCAACTGAGATGAATGAACAGGACAGATTGATTGTTACTTGGAGGTAATTTGCAAGTACTTCCACTTTCTTGGAAAATTCTTTAAATTCAATGTCCTTTAAATTTATAGAACATCTTCTGAATCGTAAACTATGTTCCTGTAGAATTGATAACACTGCATGGCACAACCATGGCATTAATAGATTGATCCGTTAGAGAAGCGCATTGAGGATTTCACAGCAAAGTGGAAAGCCATTGCTTGCTGAATTCAAAGTAATTAGATTTTGATTTGAAACTATAATAGTGAACTTCCTTCACAAACTGGAGATATTACGTTGCTGAAAATTAAACCAATTACCATGAATCTCCTTTCCACCTACTAATGAGTTATGTTTATGCTTATTTAATTTTTTTTGTTGTCTTTCTTCTTTGGCCAGATCGAGCTTGGCTCTTAGAACCAAGGAAGGTCCAGAAACTTCAGGAAAAGATTTATTTTGCACTTCAACATGTGATTCAGAAGAATCATCTTGATGATGAGACTTTGGCAAAGGTAGAGCATCAATACAGAGAACCCAATGTCTAGAAATACAACTATACTAGGATATTTGTTTGTAATGGTAGTTTTCCCCAGTAAAGAAAGCAATTACTCAGATCTAATGATTCCCAGGCTTACTTGGAAAAGCTTTGTCAATGACATCAAAAGAAAGTACAGACCTACAGGTATATAGACTTCCATGGGGAAGCTTGGTTAATTTAGACATAATACCCTAACTGGTTTTGGGGCCCAATTCTGGCTGAAGCTAGTTGTTCCTGGAACGCTGTTCCTCACCTCTAACAGGCTATTTCCCACCATATTTATGGACCTCCAGTAGGTTCATGCAGAAGAGCAAATGACATAGCTGGAAATGTGTTGCTGGAATTCTTCTGTAGCTCAGAAGCACCTATTGGAGTCAAACCACGAGTTGCAGAGGATCTTCTCTGCAAGGCCCTTCTGTAACCAATGCCCTAATTGGCTCCCTTGTACCAGAAGCAGCGTTTGATTGGCTAGGCTTACTACTAAACTACATTTGAAGGGAATGTTACTTTGAAAAGCTACTTGAAGAAGTAGCCTTGACTACAGTGTAAGTATATTCTTCTAAAGTCAGATGAGCTGATAGGTTTTACCTCACCTCCTTGACAGGTGTCAGGGGGTGAGATATACAAAGAGGAAGAGGAGGAGATTATATAAGTGGGGGGGGAAAACCAAAGTATTGAAAGTTGAATAAGCACATTGCTGGCCCAGTCAGGCAAGGGACTCCCCAAAAGTCATCTTGCCTCTGGCTCCCCTCAGAATGGATGATGTCACTGCTGCAAATTCTCTCTTACTGAATGGAAGCATGCAAAGCTATGTTTCTCATGAGAGAAACAGACATTTACTATAAAATGAGGTGTTTCCCTTTTTAGTTTTCCTGCTTAAGCTTCTCAAGTGTATTAAGAAGGCCTTAACTGATTAACCTAATTGAAAGGATGCCTGTCTCGGAAGTTCTGATTTTGTCTTTCTAGCAAGTCACTTTTTCTTTCCTAAAATTGACTTTAGCTAGTCTTTGGTTCCCTAAACTTTATTTGAGTGATTTAAACATCTTTAAGCAGTGTGTACTTTGTTTATGAACTGTTTAATGCCCAGCCTTAGCTTTAGTTGGCATAGAAAAGTCAGCAATTTTATTAAGCAGCACCAAATTAAATTCTACTGCAATATTTTTAAAAGTAAAAAAAAAAAATAACGATGTTGGAAGAATTTGAAAGTATGCCTTTACGCACTCTTTGATATGGAATAAAAAAAAATTCTTGGTTTATCTTTCTCTGTCTGCTTTCCAGTTAGTAGCCAAGATACCAACCATTACTGCACTTTGCAACCTGCATGGAGAAAAATTGCAGGTATTTAAACAATCTCATCCTGATATTGTGAACACACTTTTTCCTCCATTATACAAGGAACTGTTCAATCCAGATTCTACCACTGGTTGCAAGTGAAGGGAAAGTTAAAGCTCCTGGAATGCATCACTGATCAGACAAAAGAATTGTTGTCATGAAGACTTTCTTTAAAACTTGTCACTACTGCAAACCTAGGAATGTCCTGCACTTAATAGAATTATTTTTCACCGCTACAGTTTGAAGAATGTAAATATGCACTCCTGACTGGAGCCTCTTTGGTTTCTCTTCTTTTGGTTAATTTTGTTTTCCGTTTTAATTTTTAACTGACCAGAAAATCGCAAGTATAGAATACTGGGTGTTATCTTTATTTTTTATTTTATTTTATTTTATTGGGGCTACGTTCTGGGAGACCACTGTTTATAGATGTTTATTGTAGATATAAAAGAAAGCAGAGGAGTAATTTGCAACATTACTCTGTTTAGTCAAATATAATTTAAGGAAAATTCACTAAACTAGGCTTACCTATTTCTATGTTTTAGCTAGTTAAATGCATGTGGCCATTTGTAGCTGTCTTGGAAACAGGTGTGTATGTGTATGCAAAAAGTCATGGACTTTCCCTTTGTGGGTGCGGCATCAATGCATTGAGGGCTTCATACTGATTTTAAAAGGCTCTGCTTTCCCTGAATTCTTGGCACAAGAGTGAGCAAAGCACATTTCAAAGCAGTAGAGTGAGTATACCATGCTTACCCTATCGCTTTTCCCTACTCAGTATACAAAAGTTGTTGGGGACTGCCCATTACCTTATGTATTATCCTGGGGTGGGGGGGATAAGGGAACAGCTGGAGTACTGAAGTCCCATATGGATTCTCTGACACATGGGGAAACTTCATGTCCTGTCTGTCTATGAGCAGTATATATCAGGGAGGGCCAACGTTCACACTCTTGAACCTGATCTATCCTTTAGACCATGTTTGTAACCAGGAAAATATTTTTATGCACCATTCAATCACCTCTCCATTATAAATTCTAATAAAACAGAATCATCCAGGGCATTTCTAGATATGTGGACTTCAACTCCCAGAATTCCCCTGCCAGCATGGCCATTGATAAGAATTCTGGCAACTGGAAATGGCCAAAGTTGAGAAACACTAATCTAGGACCTTATTTATAAAATCCAGAGAAAGAGATGCAATATTAAATCTCTCATACACAACCTAAACATCATTTGAAAAACATTTTTTTCCTTTTTGAATAAAATTGCAGGAAATGTTTTGATCAAGAATTAATTCACATTTGATAATACCATTGGAGAGAGGATAAAATTGGTTTATGAGTCAACTGTTAGTCATCCCTGAAATGTACCAAATACTATACACTTATATACATATATGCATAAGGAATGTACACACACACACATGCACACTTGTAGCATAAAATAAGATCCCTGTTTTTAAGGATGTTCTCCTACATTTTTAAATTTCTCTTTGTATAATGTGTTAGGTTTATGTTGGGCAAGTAGAATTTTGCTCTGCCATCTATATATAATGACAAGATGGTACCATTTCTGATCAATTTGTATATAATGTTTATGAGTACTCAGCCAGTGAATGAAAAGTCAGATTTGTGTAATTGGTGCCAAAGCCTTGTCTGGATAATTCAAATGGACAGAGAGAAAATTAATGGGAGATTTTTCTTTTCATCAGTGATAGCGCTGAAGTCTATATTAAACTATACTATTATCAAATATATTACCAATCAACTATTTAAATTGCAGAGTACAACATACAGCATCCAACACAGTACATTTGTTTTGTGTGGACCAGATAATTTATTTTATTAATCTTTCCTGAAACAAGAACAATTAGATATTCAGTTTGCTCTGGCATCCTTCAAGGCCATCAGAGCAGGTCCAGTAAGAGACAGCTTTGAAGAATGAAGTAAAAGTCACAAGGCCATCCAGTCATCAGCTAGGATCTTTTGTGAGAGTGCAGACTTCCCATATGCATCACCATTATATAACTATACTGCAGCTTTGGGATCAACAGCTTTTTTCATTGGTTCATTTCATATCCAGAGCTCTAGTTGAGTAGTTTCTAATGTGCAATAAAGTTGAAGCTCTGTCTTTAGATCTATTTTTCCCACAAATGAGTCTCAATTAATAGGAAAATAGTTATTCTACAAAATTTTATTACCTAGTTCCAGGATACTTTCTATTAAAATTTTCTTAGTCTCCCACGAATTATAAAGTGGAATTCATAAACAGGCACAATAAAATTGTTTTCTCCCTACCATCACTCTCTTTCTTTTGAGTTTCTCAAACTATACTTTTGAATTAGTCCTTTAGGATTGTGTGATTCAGATTCACTCTTCGGAGATATGCACGTACAGTTATTAAAGGTCTTACAAAGACACATCCTTCATAATTGGGCCTTCATTATTGCTCTGTCTTACTGTCTTAGAAATTGAAAAAACTATAGAGTACTTTCATTATTTTGCATTACACCTGCATTCAGATGTCTGCCATCCCGTAAAGTCATTCTTTTGAGCTTCTGACATTAACGTTCTTTACAGATTACAATGTTCAATGCTATTCTTTTAAAATTGCTTTATACCCACAGTGTTCTGCACTCCAGGTTTTCCTATAGAAATATATAGCAGAGCTGTGGTACAAATAGTGTTTTTTGAAAGGTATTCAACATCTCTACCTCTGATTTTCCAAACCAGAAATACATTATCTTACAGTCGTCTTGAAGCAACCCTTTCCTTGAGCTCTGAACAATGTAATGAGAGATCTAAAGAAGTTGAAACTTGGAAGTACATAAGCAGACTCCCACTCATATAATACAGCTTCTCTCTCTTATACAATCCCTGGGAATTTGCTAGTTAGTCCCTAAATCATCCATTACAGGTTTTGAAAGTAAACATCAGTGGAGATTAAAAATTGCAATTTTTGTTTCTGCTAACAGAAGCTTTTTGCTGGAAGGGATTAATTAGCTACTTCTCTTAATTTAGAGGTACCTGTTACAAAAGGATGAAATGAAGAGCAACATAGCATTTTCTTCTCATCTCTCTCTCTCTCTCTCTCTAACACACACACACACACACACACACACACACACACACACACACACAGAGACACAAATATCACTACCATAATAAATTTCCAACTGTTTAGTTCTGACATTTGTATCTTTTTCTTGTAAGGCTCCAGAGCCTTTTGGAGATAGGCAGAAGATGCACCTTAGCCACGCCACAGTATTGTTTTGCAGCAATATTGCAATTCTTACAAAAAGAAGTGTGTGAGGTGCAGCTGTATCAAAACATCTTTCTTGGATCAATGTGTGCTACATCCTATTTTATTTTGTTTAAAACTTTTCCTCTACAAGGAATGGGATTAACAAGAGACACTGTCCCAGTAAATGATATCCTTCTTGTCTTTAGTTGATTTTTCTGTTCTGGAACCAACACAGCAATAACACTTTATATTGTATTCTGATAATGTACAAGCACTGAGCCACTTTATTCTCAGTGTCTGAGCAGACAGATGTAGACTGCTTGTTACACTTCTACAGGGACTTAATTTTGTATAAATGTCACTCCTGCTGGCTCTCTGTATAAAGAATTAATTCCAAGAGTCATATTTCCTTCTAATGGAAAGATTACTTTACCGATTGCTAGGAAAACAGGGTAATAGAAGACACTCAATTAAACCAGGCTGTTTCCAAATGCAATATATATTTGATGATTGTTTGCATTAGGGACCTTGCAGGACTTGAGGCTGGGAGGTCTTGAGCTCTTCCAACTCTCATATAATACAGTCTTCTTGATTTCCTTCTTTTTACTCCATCTTGATTCTATATTGGGGGGAAATTGGGAAGCTTCCCTTAAATTTATTTTATTCTGAGAGCTATGCATACACAAAAAGCTGCCCAAGTTGATCATTCCTTTAATTCCATTTCTCTGCACTCTGCCAATATGTTGGAAGGAAGGAAGGAAGGAAGGAAGGAAGGAAGGAAGGAAGGAAGGAAGGAAGGAAGGAAGGAAGGAAGGAAGGAAGGAAGGAAGGATGGATTTTTTTTAAATTAGTAAAATTAATTAATTGGTAAAATTGGAGAATGCCTGGGGCCCAGATCAAGTATAGGGTCCATTAAATGTTTGCCTTTTTCAGCAAATCTTTAGGGAAAATCAGACTGGTGACATAAAAGTAAATTCATCTACTGATTCCTTCACATTAAGGGATTTGTTCTCTCCATTTTGAAATAACAGGAGAGCCCATCCAGCTAAGGAGCCCATGTACACCATGGAGCAAATGTGGAACTGTAGATTGGGTTCAGTTATCGTCCCAACATGGCAATATGGGAGCAGTGGTGAAATGCATATGGACTTGAAACATTGAAAACTGAGACTTCCAGATTTTTCTTGACACTTAATTGTATGTCTGACTGTGATGACCCAGCCATTTTGTCTCATTTCTATAAGCTAATCAATACCTGATGTACCACAAACACTATAGCGCCATCTTCTTCTTTCGTGTGAAACCTTCACTCTTTGTAATTGACAATCACTGCTTAAAGCAGATGTTGCACTGTATGCCACTCAGGGATATTATTACCTTATTAAAAATAATATATAATGACATTAATATGAAAGAAAAAAAACTATTAGAAATGTGTTGAAAGGCACAAATTGAGATGCCAAAATGTGGAAAACCCAGACAAGGCTTTCAAGCCAGCTTTAGAAATGAATAGTTAGAAACTGAATTCACTGTTGTTCTTCTTGAGCATCATTCACCACTGGGGGTACATTTTCATTTGGAGCACAAAATCCATATTTTAAACTTAACATACATCCATTCGAATCAAATTGTTGCGCATATAGGCAAAAATTTCAAACCATTTGGCAAAAAATATTGATTTGAAAGATTGAGGATGGTGGATTTATTGCACAGTTATTGTATATGAACTTACTTGAATATACATCTATAAATCAATGAGACTTGGGATTTAATCTAGATAAATGATTTAGAATCAATGTCTTGGACTCCGAACATTTCAATGTATTAACAGTTAACCGCCATAGTTTTGCTGATTTACCACATGGAGAAATATATAGGACAATGCTAGAAAAAGTGGGAACAGGGAGTATCCATAGTTTCTTTCTATTTTAAAAGAGCCCTTTCGTGGAGTCTGTGTGTTGGCAATCAAACATTTTCCATGATCTTAACAATTCACACCAAATATTTTCTGGCCTAACTATAATAATATGAATTACTGGCATATTTTTGGCAAAATTCATGTGTGTGTGTGTGTGTGTGTGTGTGTGTGTGTGTGAGAGAGAGAGAGAGAGAGAGAGAGAGAGAGAGAGAGAGAGAGAGAGAGAGAGAGAGAGAGAGAGAGAGAGAGAGAGAGAGAGAGAGAGAGAGAGAGAGAGAGAGAATTTAATCTAGGTTGGATCACAAACAACTATTGCTATATTTACTCATCAACATCCTTTAAAGTATCTTGTCTTTGTGAAGTTTTGCCAACAGCCTGTGAATGATGAAAGATGAATGTGCCTTTAGTATTGATTGGGTATCCCATACGATTCACTCACTATTTTAACTTGTCAGTTAATGAATAACTTTCAAGAGTATAGCTTGCATGATACATTCATTAATTTGTTGGACTACAATCAAACAAACCCAACTTCAAATATATCATGGGTATTGGAAATTCATTGGGCTAATCTCTTGGTTTGGCCAAGCTCATTGGTTCAGTTTGACCTGCTAGAGAAAATGTGGGGTATAAATCTAACAAACAAATAAAATAAATGACAATACCTTTTAAAACAAGTGACATAATCTCAATTGGGAAACAAAAGGTATCTTAAATTGGAATTTCACATAGCATATAAAAATACTCTAAATGTAATACCATTCATTATTTTAAAATGTGCTCCTTATTTTAATAGCTTACCATGCCTTTTATGTGAATAAAATAAAAATAAAAACACCCCCCTCCCTCGAATCCACTTAGTAATTCCTTGCAAATTAAAGCTGTTCTAAAAAACTAAATTCAACATAAAGGGAAGATAAGGTGGGAAACAAATCCATTCAGTTGCTACTAGTCAGTTTGGTATTTAAATGATGTAAATATAGACCAAGAGGGACTTTGTGTTATTAAGTATTTTTGAAGTCCTTGATTGCATTTCAGTCACCTGTCATCCTCAATTGCATTCTTTTTCTTTTTTGGTCCAATTCGATCAACAACCCACAACTTCATAGAGTTCTTTAGCAAAGTCCTATAATAGCAAGGTTAAAATGTGTGTTTATCTAATCCACTGAAATGACTGGCGTGTAAGAGAGGGCAGACAGAAACAGCACTCTACTAGCCCAATACTGGCTTATCAAAATTCCATGCAGAGTCCTTTCCTATCACTACTTACCTTGGTCTGATTGCAGTGGCCAGTCTGTGCTGTGACAAACTTGTCCTACCATGAATTTTCCCAACGACATTTGATGCATTTTTTTCCCTTTCCTATCATGCTTGTTGTAGGACCATGCTTCAGCAAATTGAATAAAGAAAAACAAGGTCTAGCAGGATCTTGAAACAGGACAAGGTTGGTGAAGGGAGCTTGTCCAGAACTGCATTGGTCCGCTTCAACATTCACACTTACTCTGAATTTGCCGCCTGCCTCTTTTTGCATCACATGAAAATATTAGGATTGGGCAAAGCATTTGAGGTGCTCCCAAAGCAATTTTTCACAAGTAGGAAGATTATACCGCAGTTTCATGAGTCATCTGCCTATGCATACTGTATGTGTACATAGCAATTTCACTTCTGGCAGTCCTCTGAGGGCAGGGTTTTTCAGCTGCAGCAAAAGCCATCCAAAAGACATACAGTAGCTACTTTAACATTTCAAGCTGGGATGTTCAGCTTGTGAACGTGTGTTGCAGGACCTCCAAAAACTTTGCACAACTGTAAATCTATTCACAAAGCGGCACACTAGAGATTCATGTCTTATAAAACGAATTTGAATTTTATGTATATAATCTAATCTTCAGCCCTGACAACACTAAGAATATGAAAGGATTCTGCTAGATTCTTGAAGAAACTGTTTCATTATTCAAATATTCTTACTCTTGGAAAACTCTTCCATATATCTAATTCTGGACCACGTTTTACCCTCAAAATAGTTGTTTCCCCTTATTTGAAAGATTCCTAATAATATTTCTCCAGTGGTAACTTCCAGAACTTTCTTTTAAAACAGCAATCTGAATGTATAGTGACATGGACTGATTGTGCTCATACATTAATTTTAAAAGAAACAAAA
The DNA here is from genome assembly GCF_001527695.2 of Protobothrops mucrosquamatus. Classification (NCBI taxonomy): domain Eukaryota; kingdom Metazoa; phylum Chordata; class Lepidosauria; order Squamata; family Viperidae; genus Protobothrops; species Protobothrops mucrosquamatus. Next base: position 3,286 of record NW_015392582.1, on the reverse strand, counting down.
AAAAATCCATCCTTTCAGTTTACATAAAAAGAATAAAAAAACGCACAAATATTTTGGAGGACTATAATGTGGTGATCCAAAAAATGTTTCCAGCATCATCACAGACCATGAGGCTAGAACTGCGTACAGTGAATTTAGTACCCTAAAATGTAATACTTTGTTTATTTTCCTCATCCCAGTGGTACAACCACTCATACGATGAGCAAAAAATTGGATATAGCAGCAATAAAATCTGAAAATTCTTTTTTGTAAGCATATTTGCAGAAAATGTTTGTTTTGCACGTTGTCTTCTGTAAACTTTCAGCGAGGAAAAAAAATCTTCTACTGTAATTATATCCGTATTGGTTTATTGTTATTTTGGCATTCTGTTAGGTCATTTTTGAAAGATGGAACTGTTAATATGACTGAAGATATTGCTGTTGGTTTAGGAGGAATGTATGCTTCTTTCTAGAAACACAGATAAATTTTATGTAAGTAAAAAAAATGGCAATTCAAACATGTTCAGCAGGAAAAGAATAACTTAAGAAGTTATTATCTTGGATATTTTAAAATTATATTGCCCCATTGGATTCTTTGTTATTCCAGAAGCAGAAATCCAAATGGTTAATAAACTTAGGTTGGTGTAAAGAACAGATTTTATCCTGAAGATAAAATTCAAAGATTTTATCTTATTAAAACAGCTTATTTTTTAAAAAAAGCACTTATATTTGTCTTTGATTAAATTCCTGACCTAAAGAATCAAAGCAAAATAGATTAGTATGCCACCTTCTAAGGCTCAAATGCACTATGATTGTGTCTTTTCAATGTATTACTTCAATGTCTGAATCAGGCAAAACCTGTGTCATACGATGTTCTACAAACTTTTGAAGTTCCCTCAATTAAACCAAGCATTCCTCTTTTGGCGATGGGAATCCTGCACTTATTCTGGAAAGCCATCAAATGGCATAGCAGATATATTTCTCTTTATCTCATAGCATGACCTATAAGTCTACACAAGACATAGAGATTCAATGATTGCACTTGTGGCCATTATAAATAAAGCACAACTGAAATATATTGAGCTTTCTGAACCCCATTTAAAACACTGGGTAGGAAAGGTGTGATGCTTTAGAACAGGGGTAGTCAACCTTGGCTCTTTTATGATTCGTGGACTTCAACTCCCAGAATTCCTGAGCCAGCATGGCTCAGCTTGGAAACCTCTCCCTTTGCCCTCAGCATGGCTGGCTCAGGAATTCTGGGAGTTGAAGTCCAAGAGTCATAAAAGAGCCAAGGTTGACTACCCCTCTTTAGAATATCACTTTTTTTCCTAGGACTGCTTTTTGCATTATTTTTCTGAGATATTCATATTTGCCCTAAGCCATCTCCTCTATTGCGCAGAAAAGGAATAATTAACAATATTCTGCTAGCAATGGACTCTGCCAGGGCTAATAAGCATAGTGGGTTTGGGTTCCTTCTCCAGGTTAGATAGATTCAGAAGTGATGCAGTATTTTAAAAAACTTAGTTGTTTTACTATTTTGATAGTAAAGTCTGAAGGTTATATCTGTTTCTTATTGAAAAGCCATGCATTCTTTCAATGCATACTAAAACATAAATGGAGATGGTTAACAAAAGGAAGCTATTATGGTTATATTTTGCTCTGTAAAATAGACTTGAATCCACAGGGCTGAGAGAATTCACTATTGATTAGAGCCCTATTAGGATCTCTGTGATCTATCAAAGAAACTACTTAATGATTACATATTGGGTTCAGGCCTCATTGATAGTCCTGAAGTGGTGAAACCCATTTTGTTTCCTAATTCAGATTATGTAATATCATTCAGGGACAATTTATTTTATTGATTTTGGCAGCGATAGCATGTCATCTCTTCTTTCAAGTCAGGCTCTGCCTTTTGACAGTCATAAAACATGACAAGTCATTAGTGGATTTCCTTTGAAATGTGTCTGAACCAAGAATTATGAGAGCACGTGAGAGCATTCGCATGAAAACCGTTGATCTCCAATTTTTTCCCATGATAGCTTTGCCATGTCAGCTGTGGTTTTTTGTTGTTTTTTTAATTGAGCTTTTCCTAAAAAAAAATCTCAGGCATGGGCATCACCTGGAAAAGAACTGTTGAAAAAAATAATGCAAAAAGCTATTTTTATTTGACTACCTTTAAAGAAACAATTTATTCTGGCTGTACATGAGAGGCAATTTACATACATCAGGAATTTAAATATCTGCAGAAACTCTGTCCTTATCATCCAACTTTCTAATATCTGCCTCATTTGTTTGACACTGAAATAAAAATCACACACATATACAACAATAAAGCCTGAGTATGTATTGTAGAAATGTAGAAGACAAATACAATATTTTTTCAAATGGAATTACTTTTAATATATACTGGCAGAAGATCTAATACTATGTATGCTGTCTCTGTAATTTTTTTTCCTGTAAATAATCTTTGGGACAGTTAAATACACTGTTGGTTTTTTTTTTTTCCTATGTCTGTGTTTAAGCATAAGACTTTGTAATGCTTTTTTAAGGAGAAAATAACATCAAAGAGCAAATTATGTACTTGCTTCCTATGAGTGTAATGTATTTCTCAGTTTTTTTATGGAAACTGATTGTAATAGATAAAGCCTTTTGAACAGTCTTGGTGTTTAGTGTCATATTCCTGTTTTATAACAGGGAGGGAGGGGAAGAGTTGTCAGTAAATCCTATTTCAAGTAAGAATGCAAATTGGAAAATACCTAGTGGAATAGAAAATTCCATTTGCAAAATAATTGCTGACTTATATTTCTAGACAAATCCTTTGGGAAGTTTTCCTACAGAAATCCAGCTGACACAAAAGGAGTTTGAACACCCAATTCCTAGGCCGATCTGTATTCAGTTCGGGGAGATTTGGACAGGAAAACCTTCTCACGGATGACATTTCCTGTCTTCCCACAAACCCTTCCAGTGTAAATTAGCCGAAATGAAGTTTTCTGTCAAATGAACTAAGATATTTTTGTACATTTTTCATTTGTTATTTCAATCTGAGGTCAGATCACTCTGTAACTGCAAGATGAAGCCATAACTGACCTTCTCCAAATAATATTTGAAGGATCTTAATGGGGGAAAATACCTCTGGGGTCTAAACAGCTGTGAAAGAAAAGCAGATGGGATCAAAAATACAAATGATTTAGGCTGCCTTTATGGGTTACCTAAATTGAATTTTCATGGGTAGTATTTTATGATGACCAATTTATTTAAAAATATATATATTTAGATTTAAATAAAACTTTCTAATATTTTTTGGGGGG
>NW_015392581.1:19305-20534 GCF_001527695.2 Protobothrops mucrosquamatus | reverse complement strand
ATTCCCATCTCCTCCCTCCCTCCCTTCCTTCCCTCTCCCTCCCCATTCCCATCTCCTCCCTCCCTCCTTTTCTTGTTTTCTTGTTTTCTTCCTTCCTTCCTTCCTCCCTTCCTTCCTCCCTCCCTCCCTTCCCTCTCCCTCTCCATTCCCATCTCCTTCCTCCCTTTCTGCCTCCCTCCCTCCTTTTCTTGTTTCCTTCCTTCCTCCCTCCCTCCCTCCCCTCCCTCTCCCTCTCCATTCCCATCTCCTTCCTCCCACCCTGCCTCCTTCCCTCCTTTTCTTGTTTTCTTCCTTCCTCTCCCTCCCTCCCTCCCTCCCTCCCTCCCTTCCTTCCTTCCTTCCTTCCTTCCTTCCTTCCTTCCACAGGAACGTAAACATCATCATAACTGGGTCCACAGAAGCTCTAGAGAAATAGTGAACTTGTTCCCCGAGACTTATATTTTGGATGTTTTTGAATATCTGTTGAAACGCCGAGAGCTCCTGAGGTCCCCCTTAGTGGAGGGCGCCATGCGCTTTGGGTTCGAATGCTTTATTTCCCCTCCGCCTCTTAGGCATAGTCTGTGGCTGAAGCAAATTTAACCAGCTGGTTGGTTTGATATTTCTGTAGCCTGTGGAGACGGGGGCGAGATTTTGGACTCCGAGATTGTCTTCCAGAAACAGGGAGACCAGAAGGAGAGCTGGTGAAGCGACAGAAATTAAGGGACAAAGCCAGAAGGAATATTCACAGGTGCACACTTTATGCACAAATACCCCCAAACTAAGGATGAGTATTTGCACAGGATTGTCCTTAACTGGTGGGTATTAATGCAATAGCCATTCTCTAGTCTATAGCATGAGGAATACCCTTAAAGTAAATCCACGTAGGAGGTTCGCTACTTCCTTAGCTGAACCCTCTAGTTACTGATGATGTTACCTAGTTGGGTAATGAAATGTCTTCAAAAACACTGTCAACCTCAGAGAGCACAAAGGACCCCACAGTCCTTTTCCTTCTCCTCTCCCTCCCCCTGCTCCTCCTCCTTCTTATTCTCCTCCTCTTCCTCCCCCTCCTCTTCCTTCGCCTCTGTTCCACAAACCCCACTCCCTTTTAGCACTGGTGATGTTACCTCTTTGGGTAATGAAATGCCTGCAAGAAAACCACCACACTCAGCACCAAGGACCCCACAGATAACCTCCTTCTTCTCTTCTTCTTCTTCCTCTTCCTCCTCCTCCTCCTCCTCTTCCTCTTCCTC
>NW_015392581.1:10357-17646 GCF_001527695.2 Protobothrops mucrosquamatus | reverse complement strand
GAGGAGGAGGAGGAGGAGGAAGAGGTGGTGGTGGTGGTGGTGGTGGAGGAGGAGGAGAAGGACTGTGGGGTCCTTGGTGCTCTCTGAGCTTGGTTCTTTTCTTGGAGATATTTCATTACCCAACTAGGTAACATCATCACTGCTAGAAGGGCGTGTCCACTTCTGAAGTCTGATTCTTGGTTCAGTTCTAAATTGAGAGCCTAATAGTCTCTTGTTTATCAAGCCTCATGCCCACAAATGTTCAGAGTTTTCTTTTCATCTGGATAAATTGCGTAAATTGTCCGTGCCAACAGATCCATTTTCTTAACTGCATTATTGGCAAAAGAGAAACAAGTAGAAAAAACAGGGAGAAGGAAATGCATGGATAGAAATGGGGCGCAGGAGGATTATGATCACAAGATATGGGAACACAAGCCGTCACTCATTTTACTTAAAAGCAGAGCTAAGGGAAAAGTAGCAGATGTGTATGAATGAACCACTTAAATCCACCCCTTCCTGCTCTTCGATCAAAGCTTCACCCTTTTCAGCAGCTGGCCTCTCCCCCTGTAAAAAGTAGGTCCAATTTTTGATCTCCTCCCACTGATTCCGAAGTCTAAGCCATGTCGGGAGGAATCACCACAATCATTATAATTCTCTTACACCAACGTTGGTTCATTTCTTACTGACATTCTACCCCATTTCAGTTCTCAGCACTACAAGACAAAATTAGGACGAAAAGCAATAGGCACGCAAAAAATAAATAGAAACCGTAACAGTGCAATTCAATTAGGGCAAAGATCCAAATTTAACATCTCCTACGTGCTCTCTCGCAGAACTAGTTTTTTGCTCTTCTGTGAAAATCCTTACATAGGGGTCTGCCAGCATTAAGACGCTTCTACTATGGCAGTGGTTCTCAACCTGTGGGTCGGGACCCCATTTGGGGTCGATCGACCATTTCATCGAGGTCGCTAAGCAAGGCTGTCCGCCATTTTTTTTGTCCGCCATTTTTTTTTGTCCGCCATTTTCCCCCCTTTTCTGGTGGGTGCCTTACCTCCCTTGGGCTGGGCCAGCTGGTGGTCAGCCTGCTCCGTCTCTGCCGCTTGCCAGCTACGCCTCGGCCGGCGCAGGGGGTGGAACCACGCATGCGCGGCGTTCCCGGGCAGGGAAAGTCCTCGACTTACGACCGGTTGGGTAGTCCTCGACTTACGACCGGTTTAGTCCTCAACTTACGACCGGTTTAGTCCTCGACTTACAACCGGTTGGGGTCGTGGCATTAAAAAGGTTGAGAACCACTGTACTATGGCATCCGCTCCCATCACATTCTGATAAATAGAAGGGGAAGAAATAGAAGCGGTGACAGATTTTATTGTCTTGGGCTCCAAGATCACTGCAGATGAGGATGGCAGCCATGAAATTAAAGGATGTTTGCTCCTTGGGAGGAAAGCTATGGCCAACCTAGATAGCGCGTTCAAAAGCAGAGACATCATCTTGTTGACAAAGGTCCATACTGTCAAAGCTCTGGTTTTCCCAGTAGTCATGTCTGTCTGTCAGATTTGGACCATGAAGAAGGCTGGGCGCTGAAGAATTGATGCCTTCAAATTGTGGTGTTGGAGAAGACTCTCAAGATTCCCTGGGACTGCAAGGAGATCCAGTCAGTGGATCCTGAAGGAAACCAACCCTGACTGTCCTTTGGAAGGACAGCTCCTGGAGCTGAAGCTCAGGTACTTTGGCCACCAAATGAGAAGAGAGGATTTCTGGGAGAAGACTCTGAGGTTGGGAAAGCTGGAAGGCGAAAGGAGAAGGGGATGGCAGAGGAGGAGATGATTAGATGGTGTCATCAACACAATGAACCTGAATTTGGGCAAACTCTGGGAGACAGTTGAAGGACAGGGAGCCTGGTACAACAACAACAACAACAACAATAACCCGTGTCAACCATCAGCGCCAGCCAATTTGAATGTTCAGTTGACTGAGGTTCATGTTTAATGAATAAAAAATGATGATGATGATGATGATGATGATGATGATGATGATGATGATGATGATGATGATGATGATGGAAGGGATCTTGGAGGTCATCACGTCCAACCATCTGCTCAGGCAGGTAACCCTATGCCATTTTGGACAAATGGCTGTCCAGTCTCTTCTTAAAAACTTCCAGTGTCTGAGCATTCACAGCTTCTGGAGGCAGATTGTTCCACTGGTTAATTGTTCTAACTGTCAGGAAATTTCTCCTTAGTTCTAGGTTGCTTCTCTCTTTGGTTAGTCTCCATCCATTGCTTCTTGTCCTGCCTTCAGGCGCTTTGGAGAATAGCTTGACTCCCTCTTCTTTGGGGCAGCCCCATAGATACTGGAAGACTGCTATCATGCCCCCACTCGTCCTTCTCTTCATTAAACTAGACATACCCAATTCCAGCAACCGTTCCTTCTATGTTTTAGCCTTCAGTCCCCTGATCATCTTTGTTGCTCTTTTCTGCACGCTTTCTATGATATGGTCCATGGAATCTCAAAGTGTCTGACGTGACTTAGTGACTGAACAACAAGAACTATGGGGTCCCTGCAGGTAGACTTCTTGGGGATGAGACCTTCAGATGTTCCAGGCTTCCATACCTATAGTTTCACAAACGTAGTAACTAGCATGGGAAACAAGAGAGAGGTGAACTGTCAAACAGTAGATACATTCTAAATATAACCTCAGAGGAAGGAAAATAGTTTAATGTAATTGGTGTTCACAGTGCCCAATTTTGCCAACTGGTCCAAGAAGATAACCCAAGCAATAATATCAAAGGTTGCTTTCAACCCAAAGCTCCTCCTTCTAATCCTCATAGCCATTTATTGGAGGAAAGAATTATCTTCTAAGATACTCAACGATGTCCCTAATACTGATTGAGAGGCTGCTTCCTTGTTCTGTCCATTTGGTTCTCCTGCTCGAGCAAGGGGCTGGACTAGAAGACCTCCAAGGTCCCTTCCAGCTTCTATTCTATTCTATTCTATTCTATTCTATTCTATTCTATTCCACTCCACTCCACTCCACTCCACTCCACTCCACTCTACTCTACTCTACTCTATTCTATTCCATTCCATTCCATTCCATTCCACTCCACTCCACTCCACTCCACTCCACTCCACTCCACTCTACTCTACTCTACTCTACTCTACTCTACTCTACTCTACTCTACTCTATTCCTATTCTATTCTATTCTATTCTATTCTATTCTATTCTATTCTATTCTATTCTATTCTATTCTATTCTATTCTATATGCTACCTAACATCTTCTCCTCTGCCGTCCCCTTCTCCTTTTGCCTTCCCTCTTTCCCAAACATTGGGGTCTTCTCCAAGGAGTCCTCTCTTCTCATGAGGTGGTCAAAGTATCTGAGCTTCAGGTTCTCTCCTTCCAAAGGACAATCAGAGTTGCTTTTCTTTAGGATCGACTTATCGTATCTCCTTGCAGTCCAAGGAACTCTGAAGAGTCTTCTTCTCCAACACCACAAATGGAAAGCAACAATTCTTGGGTGCTCCATCTTTCTTGTGGTCCAACTCTCGTAGCCGTACATTATTGTTCTTCAGTTGCTAAGTCCTGTCCAACTCTTCACGACCCCTTTAGGATCGACTGAACTGGATCTCCCGGCAGTCCAAGGGACTCTGAAGTCTTCTTCTCCAGCACCACAAATTGAAAGCAACAATTCTTGGGTGCTCCATCTTTCTTGTGGTCCAACTCTCGTAGCCGTACATTGTTGTTCTTCAGTTGCTAAGTCCTGTCCAACCCTTCACGACCCCTTTAGGATCGACTGAACTGGATCTCCCGGCAGTCCAAGGGACTCTGAAGTCTTCTTCTCCAGCACCACAAATTGAAAGCAACAATTCTTGGGTGCTCCATCTTTCTTGTGGTCCAACTCTCATAGCCGTACATTGTTGTTCTTCAGTTGCTAAGTCCTGTCCAACCCTTCACGACCCCTTTAGGATCGACTGAACTGGATCTCCCAGCAGTCCAAGGGACTCTGACGAGTCTTCTCCAGCATCACAAATTGAAAGTCAGGTCACATACCCACAACTCGCGTTGCTGCTTCCGAGCACATTAAAAAGAAACCCGAATCAATTTCTCTAGTGCAAGAGAAAGGAAAAATTGTCCCCTCTTCACACTTGTCTCGATTTGAGTCAAAGGAGAAAAAAAAAATGGGTTTGATTAATCAGTGGTGGGCGGTGATGGCCTTGAAGAATACCAGCTGGGGTTTTTTTTCCATTACCAGGAAGTGCTAGATGCAGCTGTCACTTCTTGCTTGGACATCCACAGACAGACGTTGGCTTCCTATCTGAACACCTGGAGCTGCACGGCGACAGCACGACCCGATATAAACCATAATTTAATGACTTGTTTGACACTACTACATTAATACGGATATTGTTCAGGTATTGACTTGCATGTGACAAGGACACGTTCGTTTCCTTAATTGGTCTGACAAATTAGCTTGGCAGATCAGGGCTATTAGACCCCTGTTTATCCTGATGCTTGAATCCATGTTTGAATACACAAACACACAGAGAGAGAGAGAATGTTGGCACCGCCATTCCTGGCTTAAAATATCTCTGCTTCTCCATGCGGTTCTCCCAGCTGTAGCAGCTGGCAATGACATGAAAATGCTTCTGCCCATATGGAAGAACTGGGGGGCATCTCAGGCTAAGAGGAATACATTAATCCCTGACTTGTGATCAACATTCCTCGTGCTTTGTTTTTCCTTGAAGACATTTCACTTCTCATCCAAGAAGCTTCTCCAGTTCTGATTGAATGGCGGAGGATGGAGCTGAAGAAGCTGCTTGGATGAGAAGAAAAATGTCATCATCATCATCATAATAATAATAATAATAATAATGATGATGATGATGATGATGATGATGATGATGATGATGATGATGATAAAGTTGGAAGGTACCTTGGAGGTCATCTAGTCCAACCCCCTGCTCAGGCAGGAAACCCTATACCATTTCAGACAAATGGCTGTCCAGTCTCTTCTTAAAAACTTCCAGTGTTGGTGCATTCACCGCTTCTGGAGGCAGGTTGTTCCACTGGTTAATTGTTCTCACTGTCAGGAAGTTTCTCCTTAGTTCTAGGTTGCTTCTCTCCTTGATCAGTTTCCACCCGTTGCTTCTTGTCCTGCCTTCAGGAGCTTTGGAGAATAGCTTGACTCCCTCTTCTTTGGGGCAGCCCCTGAGATATTGGAACACTGTTATCCTGTCCCCCCTCATCCTTCTCTTCATTAAACTAGACATACCCAATTCCAGCAACCGTTTCCTCAGGGCACTCTTTGGGACAACCATATCCTGGGTGACTGAGAATCTCCATAGATATTTTTTATTATTATTTATGTATGAAACAAATTCGTATCACCCCCCTTCACTCACACATACTGTAGATGATTTCAGCTGGCTTGCCGAATGAGAAAATAGCTTCTTTAGTTCTTGGATGAGAAGTGAAATATTTTCAAAGGAAAAAAAAAGACCAAGAAGGTCCAGTTGCCTTTTATAAAAGCAACTTGGAGATGCTGGATGATTGAGGCTCTCCACAGATCCTTTTTCATGGTCCCAGCAGGTGACAATCCCTAATTGATGGGATCCATAACATGTTCTGCTTTCCGTCCTGGTGGGTGGGGTGGGTGTGTTAGGGGTGTTCCTTCAAATAAATAGAGTAGAGTAGAGTAGAGTAGAGTAGAGTAGAGTAGAGTAGAGTAGAATAGAATAGAATAGAATAGAATAGAATAGAATAGAATAGAATAGAATAGAATAGAAGAGTAGAGTAGAGTAGAGTAGAGTAGAATAGAATAGAATAGAATAGAATAGAATAGAATAGAAGAGTAGAGTAGAGTAGAGTAGAGTAGAGTAGAGTAGAGTAGAATAGAATAGAATAGAATAGAATAGAATAGAATAGAATAGAATAGAAATAGAATATGGAATGGAAATAGAATATGGAATGGAAATAGAATAGAATAGAATAGAATAGAATAGAATAGAATAGAATAGAATAGAATAGAATAGAATAGAATAGAATAGAAGAGTAGAGTAGAGTAGAGTAGAGTAGAGTAGAATAGAATAGAATAGAATAGAATAGAATAGAATAGAAGAGTAGAGTAGAGTAGAGTAGAGTAGAGTAGAGTAGAGTAGAGTAGAGTAGAGTAGAGTAGAATAGAATAGAATAGGATAGGATAGAATAGAATAGAATAGAATAGAATAGAATAGAAATAGAATATGGAATGGAAATAGAATATGGAATGGAAATAGAATAGAATAGAATAGAATAGAATAGAATAGAATAGAATAGAATAGAATAGAATAGAATAGAATAGAATTACAGGATGGAATAAAATATAGAATAGAATAGAATAGAATAGAATAGAATAGAATAGAATAGAATAGAATGTGGAAGGGACCTTGGAGGTCTTCTAGTCCAGCCCCCTGCTCAAGCAGCATGTCCTATACCATTTCAGAGAGATGATTGTCCAGTCTCTTTTTTAAAAAAATCCAGTGATGGAGCGCCCATGATTTCTGGAGGCAACTTCTGTTCCACTGGTTAATTGTCCTCACTGTCAGGAAGTTTCTCCTTAATTCCAAGTTGCTTCTCTCTTTGATCAGCTTCCAGCCATTGTTGCTCGTCCTTCCCTCTGGTGCTCTGGTGAACAACCTGGCCCCCTCTTCTTTGTGGCAGCCCTGTTCCCAGGCCAGGTAGGGCTTTAAAGGTGACAACCAGCATCTTGAACGGTCATGTGCTATGCATCGTCTAGGCTACTACGGAAATCAGGGTGGACTGGAAAGTTTTTGGTCTGCTCCTCCATGGTCCTCCTTCAGTCTTTACGATAACTCTTCCCCACTCATCTTGCCTCTGAACATATAATCAAGCTATGGAACCAGCAAAACCCAATATGCATCTATCTATAGAAAAGCCACACGCCTGAGTTCTATTTATGTCTGCCTCGAATTCCCAAATCAGCAGAGAACATGAATGAAAGCTCGGCCCTTTTTTTGTCTCTTGACTGACTGACAAGTCGACACAGCGAGTTCCTATTATTGACTGCTCATATTCTCTAGTTGGAAAATTGTATGTTTCACAGAGCTCTACATAAAGCCTATCTTCTCTTCTGCAGCTGAACTGCCAAGGATGGGGTTTTTGTGAATTGCACGATAGAATATTGCCTATTCAACTCTCTCTCTCCCTCTCCCTCTCCCTCTCCCTCTCTCTCTCCTTCTCTCTCTCTCTTTCTCTTTCTCTCTCTCCATCTCTCCCTCCCTCTCTCTCCCTCTCTCCCCCTCCCTCTCTCTCCC